>NW_021320184.1:230888-279827 GCF_001605985.2 Dendrobium catenatum
AAAAAAAAAAAAATAGAAAACTCTCGCCACAAAGTTGAGCTATTTGGCACTTCTTTGATTCAATCGAATTTTTATTATATCCAGTGAACGTACGCAGAGGAACCTTCGGTTTTACGCAAAAAAGCGTGTGTACTGAGTTTTTTGAAAAAACTCGGTACACCTCGGTACTCGGTACTCGGTACAGGCGCTTTTTTTGTCTAAAACCGAACGTTCCTCTGCGTACGTTCACTGGATAAAATAAAAGTTCGATTCAATCCGGCACTGCTACACTTTTTTCACAGCACTTCGACGCTAAGTTCTCCATCAATATTTTGTTAAGCTCTATATTGTTGCACTAAAGTGAGTTTTGGCACTATGGCGCTGAATTAGAGGCGTTGCAACATTAGTCCAATTTTTCATAACTTTTTACTATTTTTTCTGCACAAAATACATGGATTATAATCACAAAATAGCATAAAAAATGTAATTTCGAATAATCAATTTTTATCTTATCATTCAAATCAACTTGTATAAATTTACTTCTATTACTACTTTTTAGATTCAATTTTAACTCACATATATACAAATGAGCTTTATCATCTAAACTTTACATATGAACCTAATATTGTAGACTTAATGAAAATGACCTTTCTATTTATTACTCATGTGACTTCATGCTTGCTACAACCTAGGCAAATAGATTTCTTAGCCTTGCTTAGCTCACATCTACTTTAGCTACTAGCATGTATTGTTAATCTTAAACTACTAGAAATCCCTGAGTCTTGTAAGGCTGGTCATCTAAGCTTTAGAGCAATTTCAAAGCTAAAAACCTGAACTGTTACGTCTCATTCTTAGTTTCTAATATGATGCAAGGGTCATATATAGGAAAAAGTGGAATTATATTTTGTAAATAGATGGATTCTAACTAACGAAAATTAAAAATTTATGTAACTGATATCAATGTTCCATTTTCATTTACCTTTGTTCAAAGAGATGAAACCTTTGGAAACTTATGCAACTGAGAGTAATCAGACATCTTGCATAAATACCATATCTTCTCTGCAGTATTATTCCGTAACACCTTAAAAAATAAGATTTCGTTTCAGACAGCTTTTTTATTATTTTCTAAATTAATTTTTTAATAAAAATAAAAACATTTTTATACTAAAAAAATTTATTTTAAAACATAATAAAAAAACTGTCTCAAACGAAAATTAAGTGAATGCAGAATTCTTTTATTCATGGCATCCAATGTGCTCAAGCTAAGTAAAAAATTAAATAAAGATCGAAGTTTTCCAATCATTGCATAAATTGTTGGTATTTGTCACAGAGAACGTTTGATTCTGTGAAGTTGGAACTATTTTTTTCTTTATATTATACTAAATTAGAGTACATGACTATAGTTGGTGATATTTAATGTTTTATATTGCCGTCATCATATGATATAGTTTTAAGTTTAAATTTATAGATATTCAAAACGTAAATATCATATATGTATGTTATTACATTTAAAATTAAATCTAATACAGCACAATTTAATTTTGAAAACAATTGATTTAAAATGTTACTTAATTATACTATTTTTTTTGTCGTTATTTTTTAATTTGAATTTAAATTAAAAATTATGATTATTTTATGCAAACAGTTAGTTATTAGATAATGTATATGTCAATTTTTTTAAGTAATACAAAAAAATAATAATATACATAGATATTTTTTTTGCTAATTCAACACATTGCGAATTTAACTAACATTTCAGTATTTGAAACAAAGATGAAATTTTCACCAGTGTTATTTTTTCATCTCTTCTAAGGCAGGAATACATGTTTATAATATTCTTGTTAGCTTTTAGCTATTACCTTCACGTGAACTTCACAACTATTTTTACAAAACATTGTAATCATTCCAAACATACCCTAAATCTTATGAGAATTATTTTAATTTCAAATAGGCAAATTAATATCTTTCTTCTCTCATTTTTTTGGAAACTTCGTTTTTGGCATGCTTTTTATAATTATAGAAATAAAGTTATTAATTAAAAAATATTTAATTTTAAATAAAGGTAAGTGCATGCAAAGTATTTCTTATACTATATTATATCCTGAGTGCGATTGAAATTATATATAATCAGAAATTAAAAACAGGTTTATCTTTCTTCAAATAAAAGTTAAATTTAAATTATATTTGCATTTTACAAATGGATGTAATTCGAGGAAATGAGTCAAAAATACTTTATGATGAATTGACAAAACTCGCAAAAGACGGGATAAGGTTGTACACATGCAGAAAGGGAGTTTAGCTTGACGTCAGGATACGACAATAATTCCATTTCATGTGAGTAAGAAGCTGTGGAGAGTGATCATCAATCAAACAAACACTATATTCGCATACAGGAGGAAGAAGACAGGCATCACTTTTCTACCATCTCTGATAAATAAAAAGTCGATGAGGATTTCTCGTTTATATTTTTTTCAACGTGAATAATAAAGAGCAAATTTTCTCAAATTAATCAATAGCATGAAGGAAAAGAAACTAGTAACAGGCGCTTGCTACTTGCTAGTATATATCGTAAGGGATGACATGATTGACGAAGGTGGCTTTATTAGTACTCTTCCATGAGGTAAAGGCAAGTTGCCAAGAATTGGTAGAGCAAATAGTACTTAAATGTTGGGAATGCTGGCAACGATTGTTGGGTAATTGCTTCATTTTTTTGGATGGTGAAATCTCGTGAGGATTTTAATGTAGTGGATGATCCAAGTTGTTTATTAAATTCATTGTGACTCAAGGGATAGCAAATGATTAAAAATAAAGTTTGGCAATGGTTTCTTTATACCCCCTACTTCAAGAATCATATTACGACAAAGCATATGCTGGATAGCATGAGTGTTCTTTATAAGGCCCCAGGCTAAAGGAAAGTAATGGCGAAAGGGTGAATATTACAATAGTTGGTTCTCATGCATCTATTCACATGATGGATTGACTAAAATAATATGCAGACAAATACCCATAGTAGAGGGAAATAAGTTTTGTAAGTCTTCATCATCAATTCCTTGTTGAGTATTACATAACTACAGAAACATCATCCAAAATCAACGGAATTTCAAGCAGAATATTTTCTTAAACTTTTATAACTACCGGCGGAAAAATTGACAGATGATTTCTCCACCAAAAAGTCTGACATAAACATTCTACTGGAAATTCCACCGATTACTATGCCTTGTGACGTATTTTTTCTATCGAATTGCAAGTCGTTAAAAAGTAATTCATGTCTCGTGGAAATTTTCGACGAAAATTCTGCCTGAAAAGGCCCTATTTCGCCCCAACTTCCCTCTTCTTCATTTTAACGAATTTCAACCCAGAGAAAAAGCCAACGGCTACTTCACCCTCATTTGCTGCTCCAAGTGATTTCTTGCTCATTTCTCTCCCATTTCTTTAAGATTTAGAAAGTAAACCTCATTCTCTTTACTCCTTTTTCTTTTTAATACAATTTAAACCATTAGAACACACATTATTATGAGTTTAGAGAATTTTTTCCACTCAATGTTGTATAACTTCATAGATCTTATTATATAGTAAATATTTTTATGTTTAGAGAACTCTTTGTTCATTTATTTTGATGCACTAACTAATTTCCTAGTGTTTAGAATTATGTTATGAGTTTTTAGAATATATATTAAAAGGTAATTTCAATTCGAATTATTATACATGAGTTTGAGTGATGTATGAAAGAATTTGAGTGATGTTAAAATGAATTTATTCATGATTATATGTGATTTTGAATGTTTAGGATTTACAAACTTGTCATTGAGACATTTTGGATTTCAGGGTTTAGTTTTTTTGTCATTCATTAGTTATAAATTGGATAATTTATAAGGTTACTGATTATGTAGACTTTGATACCTAAGTACTCTATGCCCTTGGAGTCGCACATTAAAATAATAATTTTTAATTTTGTACAATTATTTTATTTTATGATTATCAATTCAACATCCATATGACTATCCAAGAGAAAAGGAATTGGATGTATAACATATTAGTACTAAGATAAAAAATATTGACAAATGAATTTACTGAGGGATCGAGTTGACTCTTTCATTCTTGTCACTTATTAAACACCTAAGTTTAAATTGAATGGAATGTTTAGATGTCAATGCTCCAAGCACAAAAATCAAACTTTTCTTAAACCCGAGGATGTTAAGCTAGATTTATATCGTAGGGGATTTATTCCAGCTATATATTAGTTTTTAACCTCACATGATGATATAAGCCACATAAAAATTCTCATGTTGGTCCATCCAAAGATTCTAGAATAATGGACGAAGATCAAATTAATAGAACGTATGAATAACTTTTTTGATGCTGCATGTCTGAATTTAAGAAGACATATGGAAGAGCCACCTAACACGAAAGGAAAAAAAATTCTTTGAATTACTATGTATTTCTTGGAAATTAATTTAAGATGACTAAACAATTCATTTAGAATTATCATTTATTGTTAGGATATGTAGTATAAAAATTGAATATAATATCCCTTAGGTGTGCTACAATGACTTCATTGGTCTCCTCAAGAAAATAAATCAGCGTGCAATTTAATTATCACATATTTATATCAAACAAAAAAAGGAGTATCAAAGTTTGGTCTCACAGCTATGAAAATTGATTATTGTATGAATGGTTGTATGTTGTACTATAAGGAAGATTTGACAAAAGTTTGAGTCAGACACGTAATACATCTTGGTTCAAACCAAACTCAGTAAAATAAAGTCAAAAGAATGACCTTCCATAATTTTGGTTATTTTAGTTACCAATTTTCTTAAGACTTCAGCACCTCTATGCATCAATGAGTTTTGTAATTCATATGAGATGGCATAAGTAGAAGTTAGCTCACTATAGTGATCTTTCTCATCCATCAGATATTGAAGCATGAAAATAATTTGATCTGATAAATCCTTAATTTGTTATTGAGTCATGTAACATAAGATTGGGATTATATGTTAATGGTTTCACTCTATAAAGTCATGCGCGCAACTTCACATTACTCTTGTTGGCTTGTTATATTAATGTCGTACAATCTTTGACAAGATATGTGTTGACAATCTCGTACATGTTTGACACTTGTAATACTAAGACCATATAATCCAAAAGAAAATATTGATATTTTTTAAAACTATTAACAAACGACCTCATGTTCTAGTTGAAAGAAGGTGTCTGTATATATGACGTCTCAATTAAACAAAATTTTATCCTTAAAGCTATATTACTTTATACCATTAGTGATTTTTTAGCTTACGGTATGTTGTCGGGATGGAGCACAGCTGGAAAGTTTTCTTGCCCTTTTTGTATAGAGAATAGTAAATCCTTCACCCTAAAACATGAAGGAAAAAATACTTAGTTTAACTCTCACCATATATTCTTACCTTCAGATTATCCATTTAGAAGAAATAAGGATGCATTTTCAAAAACAGAATTGATATGTCATCTCCTTTACCTAATTTAAGTGTTTTTGACATATTACAAAGACATTCTAGCATTTCATCATTTATTGATTTTCTAAAGTTATCATAGCGCAAAATTCTTAGATAGTGTGTTTAATAATTGGATTAAAAAGTATATATTGGATATTATATAGCATATTGGAGTAGAAATTTGGTCATGCATAATCTTGACGTTATACAGACTGAGAAAAATATATTCGATAATATCTTTAATACAATCATGAATGTTAAAGGTAAGGCTAAAAATAATATAAAAGCTAGAATGTACATTAAAGAATACAACAGATAAAAAATCTTGAACTAATAACAAATAATGACATAAGAATATTAAAGCTCAAATCACCATTCTCATTCATGTTAGAATAAAGAAGATTAATATGTTATTAGTTTCAAAGTTTAAAAATGCTTGATGGCTATGCATCAAATTTAAGCTGATATGTTAACCTTAGGTCTATGAGATTATTTGGACTAAAAAGTCAAGATTATCACATTATTATGGAGGTGCTCCTTCCAGTTGTATTGTGTTTATTATCAAACTACATATCAAATCCATTAAAAGAGCTTATCCTTTTCATCAATGACATATATTCATCTAAACTAAGTGAAGATGTTTTATAGAGGTGTGATAAAAACATACAAATCATCCTATGCAAGCTAGAAGAAAACTGTCCTACTGATTCTTTGATTCCGTGAAATATCTTCCAATCCATCTACCTTATGAGAGTAGAGTTGGAGGACATGTGTAATATCATTGGACATACCCTTTTGAGAGGTATATGGTATATATTTATTATAATGTGCCTTTCAATATTTCTAATCCTAACTTGTTATATGCAATGCTTTAACTGATATTTGAATAAGTTAGAAAGACATGTTAACAATAAAGCACATCTAGAAGGATTTATAAGTGAAGCATACTTAGCTCAAGAAACCACCCAGTTCAGCTCTTACTATTTTAAGCATCAAATGAGAAGTACAATAATAAAAAATTAGTTATAACATAAACTTCAATATCAATGATCAATCACAATTTTGACTATCAATCTTTAAAAATATTAGAAAGATTAGTGAGAAATGTCTAATAAGATTTCTCAGTTTAGAAATTAAAATAGTAACTTTGCATTTTCTACTGAACTGCTAGGAAGTCTAACCTATCATATAGTAAGTTCTCCCAATAAGTTTATAACAAAATCATTTTTATTTTTCAATTCTCAAGTGTAAGTTAGATGATATTTTAACTGTTATTTTGTAAGCAGTTTGTATCCAACAAATCTTGCAACTATTAAGCGAGTAGTAGAAAATGAATTCTAACATGGTTTAGATCATAAGTGAGTAAAATATATTATATTTCATTAATTTCCTTCAGATTATATATCCTAAAAGCCCTTAATTTTCAAACTTTGATTAGGTTCACGACCCCTATAACAAGGTCTTCAATAAAGGGCTAAATGCATTACCATGGGGACCAATGTGAAAAGAAAACATATGGCTAATTTATATAGTTAATGAATTTATATTCATTCAAATTCATAGAGCGAGGGAAGAAAAAAAAAACTTATGGAGTTTTTTTAGAGAAAATACTCATGAAGAAGATGAATATAGTTATTATGATATTTTGAGGTTCATGAGCTATAATACCCAGGAGAAGATGAAAATCTTATATGTTTTTTTAACTATAAATGGTATGATCATGTACTGAATAGAAGCATAAGGGTTCATCCTTCATAAGGTATAGTAGAGGTAAAACATAGTAGAAGATGCGAGAAGTTTGATCCATTTGTGTTAGTAAGTCGAGCTGTGCAAGTTTATTTCAGTAAATAATTAAGTATTCATAAAGATAAATAAGATTGGGTAGTTTTTATAAAAACCAAAATATGAGGAATTATTGACCAATAATGTGATATAGCCATTGCACATTAATATGATGAGATGTCATATTGTAAGGGTATTGAAATTGATATTCTTAATGCTTCATTATGTAATGCAAAAATATAATTAGAAGAAGTGGATAGTTCAACAAGCTCTTGTAATAAGAACAAGGAAGAAAGTGAAGATATCTTAGAAAGCACTGAAAGTATTTCTAATTCTGAATAATTTGTAGCTTAAATGACCAAATTAATTTCAATTTAGTTAATGTTGTACCTATAAAATTTGCAATCGAAGGCACATTTATCAAGAATAAGTTGATTTTATATAATTGTAAGTTATCAATTTTTTTTTTGTGTAATTATACAATTTTATTTTTTAATTATGTAAATTTCAAAGGCATGCAATTCCATCAAATATGTCATAACTTCAACATTTTTCATGCTTATGTGTTATTATAATTTTATGAAATGTAATTTATTTTTTCTCATTATAGATGGCTTCAGGTGACGTGCATCCTCGTAGATCCATTACTTTGATGTTTGGTCATAGGAAGAAGTTAACCATTAAAGAAACTGAGTTAAGATTGTGAGAGCAGAGTCAGGGGCAAATATTCCACCAGGTATAAGAGAGCCACCATCGAGGTGTCACCATCATTCCCCCACTAAGCAAAGGTAGAAACAGACAATTCCACTAATGGTTGGAGTACCACCCCATACTTGGTACTCGCCATCTCCTAGTCACACTAGTGCTCAATTTCCATCTCTAAATCTGATATAGTCAATAACCTTCTATCTATAATACCCTCCACCACCATCACAAATAAATCTATCAAGCTACCCTTATCCTCCATACCATTAATCGTACTATTACCCACCTCTTGTCCAGCTACATCAGGTTGAGTCATCAATAGAAGTAGAGGTTGGGGGGCTGAGGAGCTTGCAGCAATAGAGGATAACCATATGTATATAGAGCTTGAGGGAGATACATAAGTTCATTTTATTATTAATTTTTATAATTTGATATGTTATGTACACTACAGGAAACATGCACATTTCCTTTGAATTTTCTAATTGAAATAAATCCATTATAAATTTTGGCAGATTTTTGAAGGAATAATTCTGGAAGTTTTTTGTCATATTTTTGACAAATTATTTTAGGGGATTTTCAGGCGAATTTTTTTAGGCGATTTTCCGGCAGAATGTCTAGTAAATTTTCTACAAATGTTTGAATTTTTGGTAAAATCTAAATATTACCATTTTTAATAATTATTATTATGTTAAACATAATATCAAATATATATAATATAAATTAAAGTATAATTTAAATATAAAAAATAGCAAAAGAGCTGTATTATGCATAACAACTCAGGTATTTGTCCACATGGGTGGCTTCTAGGTGGAGAGGGTTCAAACCCTGCGTAAGAAAGGCATAGGTGGCTTAGTGGGTGGGCTCGGTTCATAGGCCTGCATGTTTTGTAGGGCCTAGTTAGTGGGCCCGAGTGTTTACAAGTGGGCCTGGTTCACGGACTCGTGAGTGAATTCATGGGAATGGGTGTTCACGGGCAGGCCTGTCCTACCGGAGATGGCAGCCTAGCATGCACTTCTGATTCATAAGCCCATGGGTGGGTTCGTAGGTGGGTATGGCTCATAGGCCGACGGTGATGGCATCTGGCATGCTCGGGCGCCTAATAATAATTTTTTTAATTTTTTTCTTAGCAATTTTTGGCAGATTTTTTGCCAAAAAATCTATCAAAAATATTTTTTGGCGGATTCTTCTGACAGTGTTTATTTTCTGATGCATGAATTACTATTAAAATATTTTTCATAAGAAATTCACTAGAAATGTAAATTACCGAAAAATTTTCTTTATTTTTTATTGATATAGCCACTGAAAAATTACATTTTTCCTGTAGAGATAACAAAGAAAAATTACTATCTAAATGTTAAATCCCACGAGATAGCCACCCATAAGATTCGAGATATAATACAGAGTAAATATGATGTTCTTTACATATCTTAGAAGAAAATTACAACAAAAGTTAGGGATATGTGGTTCAAAGAATTTCATGACCATAATTTTAACATTACTTAAAATTCTTTATTAGCTTTACATTATTATTATTTATTATGAAAATATTAAAAAAAAATATTTTAGATGGTTGTATGAGCATATTATGAGGATTATAATTAATTTTAAAAAGCAGGCCTCACTCATCTCAGGTACATGTTCACAAACATTAGAAAGTTTGGGGAGCATCAAGTATGGCTTGGAGAGAGCATGTGGGGTGATTTGACCAGTGCTTGGGTGACCCTTGAGTTTAACATAACTATCCAGACCCAATATATATCTAACCACTTAAACCTAGTTCTACATGAAAGTTCAATAGTGTAGACAATTTAAACTCTAGAAATTCCTTTATTCATTAACAATTTTATTTTACACACCATCCATAGTAAAACTTCATGAGATATCATCCATTGATAGACAACATGGGATGATTTTCTTTATAATCTACTAATTGGTAGGATCCTCCTTAATAGACTTTCTCATCAAGAATTGACATTCCCATGTTAGTTCAAATTTATTGTCTATCTTTCGATGGGCCAAAATGGGTCTCCATTGAACTAGGACCAAGTCTCCTACTTGAAAAGTTCTTGGACAAATCATTTTGTTATGTGATTGAATCATCTTTTCTTTAAACAACTCAAAGTTATATTGAGCCTACAAATGAATTTCTTCTAAACATCTAAGTTCTTCTAACTAGATCAAGCATTTAGCTTTGATGTTATACCATAATTTACTACAATTTTGAGTGAAGGAAGCTTTTAAATGGCTATGAAGTGATGGTTATATGAAGAATATTTTGTGGTTGATTTAGCATAAAACCATGCACTTGAAATTGATAACAATGACATGCAACATTCATTCAATCATCTATCATTGATGGCTAATAATATCTCATCCATCTAATTTTCATCTTCATTATAAGACTAGACTGATCAACAACACACAATTCAGTATGAACTTCTAAGCATAATGAGCACACTTTATAAGCATCTCCTTAAATCTTTCTCACCACTCATAGATTGACTCTCCAACAAATTGGGAAAAGAAAGTTATATCATTCCTAAGCTTATTAGTTTTAGATGGTGGGAAATATTTGTTAATTAGAAACTTATGTGCCAACTTATTCCAAGTGGTGGTTAGGAATTCAATCTTAATTTAACTTTATCCCTTAGAGATGAAAGTTAAATGTATGTTGTTTAGCCTAAGTGAATTTTCCCCAGGCACATTAAGAGAGGTGAATTGGTAGTTTTAAAAACTAACAGCTAACTTTAAAACACAAAACTTATATTTTTGGATTTTTCCATAATTAAAAAGCAAGCAATGCTTTCATATGATGTGGAAGCTATGAAAGTAATCAAAGGTTATAATAATGGTGATGAGGCTATAATCAACACAATGATATATCAATCATAAATTTTCAACAAGCAATTATTACTAAACAAAAATAACTTTTTTTCTAGGGAGAGGTAGTACAGTTTTCTAGAGAGAGTCCATTTTTCAAATTTCATCTTCCCTCAATTTTGACCTCTATCATGGCAGTGGATGGTTCCGCCCTTCCTGTGGTGGTTCTCAGGTTGGTCCTTTGGGTGAGTTTTAAACTTCGTCTGATAATTTATGAGGTCAATTGTGTCCAAATTTGAAGCCTATAGTTTGGTCTTTTTTAGAATTGTTCAATGGTGCTCGTGGAGGCTCTTCGTTCTTGAATGTCTAGAGTAATTATTTCAATGAAAAACCCTTGATTATTGAAGGTGGATTATTTAATGCTATGGTTGTTGCTCCTGTTATTGTTAAAGGGGGAGAGATTTTTATTGGAGGTGAATTTAAGAGCCTGAAATTCTAGGATATCCTAAAAGCTAATAAGCTTGAAGGGAAATTTTATTTAGGTTCTTCTTCGTCTACAAACTTGAAAATTAATTTTAATATATTTGGTAATCCTTTATCAAATTCGAAGGCAAAAAATCTGGATGGGAGTATCGATAGGTTGCTTGAAGAATCTAGCATCTTATGTGTTAATGATGTTAGTTCTGTGAAGGATGATCTATGTTGGGATTAGATTGGTTCCTTTGTTCTTTATATGATTATGTTGCTTGAATTAGTATTAACCGAAGGACCTTGGTATGTTAATGGGCACATTATCTACATTGATAAGTTATCACTGAGTTCTTCTCCAACTTCTCTGAAGCGTTTATTAAGCTCTAGTTTGGATCAGGATGTTGAATCTTCCTTAATAATGTTGGGATGAAAACAATGATTGTAGGACTTCATCTCAGGTTGGTAAACCTTATATTTTAGATGGGAATATGTTTCAATGGGGCAGGAAGGAATTTTCCAGAGTATGCATTTGGATTCTCTTGGAGAAACAACTTCCACTAGGTGTTTGGGTTGAAGGTAGCGCTAGTAGATTTTTTCAAAAAAATTGAATATGAAAGGATATCCTATTTATATTTTAACTATGGCAAGATTGGTCAAGTTAAGAGTAATTATTCTGATTTGAGATCATAAGATTTTCTGTTTGGTAGTATTCGTTTATAAGTACTTCTAGAGGCTGGAAAGGAAGTTCCTTTCATAGGCTAATTTGGAACCTAATATACATAGAGGTGTTGACGGTGTTGTGAAGCATGGTTATGGGTATAGACTGTGGATCCATGTCAACTATGGTAAAGAAAATTTAAAAATCTGGGTAGAAAGTGGGGAAGTTTCATGCCTCTTTCTGGGTGGAAAGGTCTTATCGGGGGTTATAGGTGAGAAGGAGGTTGTGGATGTTGTCAAAAGGGAGGAGGACTTGTCTGATCATGGTGTGGCTGTAGCTTCTATTCTAGGAGAAATTTTGGTGGATGAAGAAAATGTTTCAAAAAATCTGGCAAGCTATTCTACTCCTACTGATGTTGGTGTGGAAATGAGTAAGGCTGGTTATTTAAATTTATCTTCTCATATTCAAAATGTAAATAAGTTTAATGTGCTTTCTGTTATTAGTGAAGATAGGGGTTCCGTTCAGATGGGATGGGAATGAGAAAGTTGCTACGATGATAAATTCTAAGGGTGTTGGCCCAAGAGATGGGGGATCTCTCAGAAGGATGTTGTGGACGGTATTAATCATTTGAGATTGGATGTAAGTAGCTTTTGTGATGGTGATTCATCTTGTGTTAAGAGGAAGCTTTCTATAGAACTTAAAGTATTAGGTCCTATTAGTTTGATTTCTAGAAGTAGGAAAACTAATTTGGGTAATATAGAAAAATTGGGGGATGATTCCCCTTTAATTTTTTTAATAATGGATGTTGCCTTTTGGAATTGTAGAGGAGCTAGGAAGAGTAAAGGTTTTTCATATCTCAAGGAATTTGTGAAGGAACATGATGTTGTTTTTGTTGGATTGTTGGAGACTAAATTAACTTCTATTGATGGGAAGGGAGTTCATTTGCTTATCAGCTTGGATTGGGACTTTTGTTATTTCCCTTCTGATGGATTGTCTGGAGGTATCTTAGTTCTTTGGAGATCTAATTTGGCTTTCTTTTATGTTTTGAAATCTTATTCTCAATGTATTACTGGAGATCTTAATATCCATAATAAGGTAGTTTGAAGTATTTCTACTATTTGTGGGAGCAAGAAAGTTGATAAAAGAAGTGAGCTTTGGAGGGATATTGAATTGTATTCTTCCAAAGACATTCCTTTGGTGGTGGGTGCGAATTTTAACAGTTTATTGACCAAAGGTGATAAAAAGGGTGGAAAGAGATTTATATTTTCCCAAGGATCCAAGTAGATGAAAACTTGTTGATTAATAATGATTTCCATGAATTTGGATTTATTGGTCCAAGATTCACTTGGTGCAATAACAAGGTTGGTGGAGCTCATACTTTAGAGAGATTGGATAGTTTTTTTTTTTTTTTTTAACTCATCTATGATTAATTCTTCTTAGTTGATGGTGGTGCGTCATCTTATGAGGACTGCTTTTGATCATTGTCCTATTATGATAAATCTTTTGAATCAAATTCCCAAGGCCAAGAAAGTTACCAGATTTGAAGACATTTGGGCCTCTTACCATACTTCGGCTGCTATTATTTTGAAGTCCTGGAATAGGAAAATTTTTAAGAGCTATTCTGAAATTCTCAACATCAAGTATAAAAGGTCCTTGCGAGCTTTATTTTTTTGGAGTAAAGCTAAACTTAAAGATCTTAATATGATGAAGGATTATCTTAAAAGGGAAAATATGGACTTGTAAATAGAGGAAGCTAATGAAGGTGGGATGTCAGCAAAAAAGGACTGTGGTGCTTAGATCGAAGGTGAATGAACTTAATAGTACATTGGCTCGGTTGAATACATGGTGGAGGCAGCAGGCTAAGGTTAATTGGTTGACAGAGGGGGACAATAATTCCATATTTTTTAATCTTTTACAAATGCTAGAAGAAACTATTTCTAAGATTTAAGATGGAAATGGGCTGGTTGTTGAAGAACAAAATCAAATAGAAGAGATCTTTTTCAGTTTCTTCAGTAATAAATGGAATCATAGGGATTGTTGCTTGAAGGGTAGGCCTTCCCCTATGAGTGTGCTGAATGATGAGGACAAGAATATGGTGGAGGAGGAGCTTCCCTTGGAGGAAGTTATGGGAATGGTAAGTGAACTTAGTGGTCATAAATCCTCAGGAAATGATAGCATTTCTTATTCTTTCATTAAGAGTTATTGGCCCATTATTAAGAATGATGTTTGGAATACAATCTATCAATTTTTTTCTAATGGTGTTATGGATGCGAATTGGAAGGAGACGATAATTGTGCTCATTCCAAAAGTAGAGATTCCCGTGGTACCCGCTAATTTCAGGCCAATTAGCTTCTGTAAGATAGTTTATAAGTTAGTGGCTAAAGTTCTTGTGAATAAAATGTATGGTATGATTCCAAAACTCATCTCCAAAGAGCAAGAAGCATTCTTTAAGGGACAGTATATTTTAGAGTATGTATTGATGGCTCAAAAAGTTTTTCGTAAGTTTAGATTCTCTAAAGCAATAAAAGTCTTGGTTTTTTTTTAAATCGATATAGAGCAAGCATATGATAATATGGGGAGGTCTACTTTTGAGAAAGTCCTGAAGTATTTTGGCTTTCCCTTGAAGTTTTCAAGGCTTATTATGGAATGCATAGAGGAGCCCAGATTTTTGGTGCTGATTAAGGGGAATTATTCAAAATGGATTAAGGCTAGGAGTGGTTTTCAGCAAGGTTGTCCTTTATCCCCATTTTTGTTTATTTTATGCTCTCGGTTGTTATCAACAACTTTGATTCAAAAAGGTGATATGGTTATTATCAAGTTTCATCCAAATACTCCTAGAATATCTCATTTTCTATATGCATGTGATATTTTCATCTTTTCTGATGCTAGTATAAAGATGGTGAAGGAGGTCACGAAGACTCTATTGGATTTTTGTAACTAGTCTGGCCAAAGTATTAATTATCAAAAATCCATGATTCTTTTTGGGAAAGCTATGAAGGAGAAGAAGAGGAAAGTTATATCCTAGTTAATGGGTTTTATACTTGTTAAAGAGATGAAATATTTGGGAGTGAAGATTGCATCGAGAAGACTTGTTTGTGCTTATTTCATTATATCATAAAGAAGTCTTTGGGGAAACTTAATGCTAGGGGGAATAAATTTATATTCTTGTATGGGAAATTTATTCTTCATAAATCAGTTATATTATCGCTTCCCAATTTCTAATGTACTCACTTTCTTATTCTTAAGAGTATTCTTTTTGAAATTAACAAGATGTGCAGGAACTTTTATGGCATAAACAAGATGGGAAGAATGGTACTCATTATGTTAGTTGGGATGTCTTATGCAAGCCAGTTAATATGGGTTGATGTGGACTCCATTCTTGTGCTTAAAATTGGCTTGGAATTTACTTAGAGAGAATCATTTTTGTGTAAGATGATGGCAACAAGGTACGATTTGAGGAATTGGAATTCTGTTTAGAAGAAGGTTTTCTCTGCTTCATGGAAGATTGTTTTGGATGGTGCTAATGCTCTTGCTCCCATTGTTAGATGGAAGATAGCATATGGTAGTTCAATTAATGTTCTCAATGATGTTTGGGTACTAAATAACCTTATTAATTGGCCAGCATTTGTTTCGACTCATGGCTGCTCTGACATGATGGTGAAGAAGTTCATTTTGAATGGAGTGTAGAACAAAGAGGAGCTTCAAAATTATTTTGGTGAGGACCTAGTATTGCTAATCTGTAATACATAGTTTTTCTGAGTTGGCTAGAGATCAAGTGGAGCATATTCCTCATATTTTGGGTAAAACTATTTATGCATTAGCTTTTGAGGTTTCATTTTGTCACACACCTAGGAATCGGTATTGATGTTGGATTAAAAAGTTGAAATTGAATCCACATATTGAAACTTTTTGGTGGAGGATATTTCATAATGCCATTCCTACATTTCAATTTCTTGTACATAAGAAATTGAAAGATAACAATTCTTGTCCTATAGGGTGTTTGGAGGTGGAAGATTATGAGCATGTGGTGGTGGGCTATTTGAAATTGATTCAGGTGATAAAAATTTTGAATAAATGGGGGTTTGCAATTCCATCATTTGATTCCTCTAATGAATGTTGTGTATAGCTTGAACGAAATGCTTTTAAAATTTTCTTTTTGGGTAGGCTCTATTGCACTACTGTCTTTTTGTCATGGAAGTCAAAAAGTAATGGTGTGTATGGTGGTAATGAAGATAGTAGTTTGTTTATTGCAGCGAACACAATTAGTTTCAATTCTATTTTAAGTTCAGCGGGAAGTGGTTGGCATCTGGTGTGTTAATCAGCCAAAATAACTATTGAAGAATTCTTCGCACTCTCCTCCCGATTGGATCAAAGTAAATTTTGATGCTTGTTTTCCTTTGTCGTACAAAGCTAGTATTGGGGTTTTTTTCAAAGATCACTCAGGGAGGTTATTATTTGCATTCGGTTTCAATGGACTTAATTGGGGTGTATCTTGACTGGAGTTATTAGCAGTATAATCCGTCAGTTGGTTCATGCAAAATGGATGTTAGAGTATAAAGGGATCATAGTTGAAGGTGATAATTTTTATGATATCATGTTTCTTTAAGGTGGTTCTAAAAAATTGAATGGTGATATAGTTGGAAACCAATTGGAGGACCATACATTTCTTAAAGATTTTAAATTTGTAATTTTTAATTGTGTGTATATAGTTTATAATAAGTTAGTTGATCTTTGTCCTAACATTGCTCTTAGCTATAATTTTTCTTGGGAAGATATTAATATGGGTAGTATTCCTCCTTTTATTTATCTATTAAAGGATAAATGCAATTCTACTAGTAGTTTGTAATAGTTTTTTTATTTAATGTTATTGCTTTTGCATCCTTAAAAAAAGCAATTATCATAGAAATAAAATACAAAAAAAGTAAAATGCAAAAAAAATTAAAATCAGAATCAGCAAACCAGAATTTATAGCGGTTCGATTAAATAATGACCTACATATACTCCACAGAGTCCTCCTCTCTAAGTATTTCACTAAACCTTTAGTGTCTCTCATTTAGCCCCCATAGCTAGGAAAAGAATCCCTTGCAATATTTTCACAATCAGGTGCGACAGAGAATCTTGACCTCTTTTTCACTCACCTGGTGAAGGTAAAGAATCTCGACCTCTTTTTTACCATCCTGGTTAAAGCATAGAACCTCAACTTCTTTTTTACCCTTATGGAAAAGGCAAAGAATCTTGACTCCTTTTTCACCCTCTAGGTGGAGGTAGTGAACCTCAATGGTCTTTGAATTCATGATCTTCTTCCTAAAGCCACCCAAGATGCCCAACAAGACACATGCACGGCTGATGCTTGCTTGGAGCAACTGTGTGAAACCCCTCACACTTCTCCCTCACATAGAACTTCCACTTTATCCTTCCCAAAGATCTCAAGATCTCTTCTCTATGCTCTCCCTCTCTAGAAAACTCAAATAACCAAAAACTTGAAACATGTCCAATTAGAGAGCTTAAATATAAGGTTTCATAAAAACCACAAAACTTTAATTCTATCAACACTAATTGCATAGTATAATCATTTTTCATATAGTACAATTAGTTTAAATATCCCTAGTAGTATTATATGATGAGTAAGGCATTGTATGATTAGTTCAAGAAATTGAGTTGATTGTCCAGTAAGATTTGAGCATCGTCTCGTATGATTAGTTCAAATTACTTGGAATATCACCCCATATGATTGGCAATGATTAAATATCATACCATGCAAAGATCGGGTCATACAGTATGATTGGGTCCAAATATTCTGTACAATCTGACTGGATAAATTAATCCAAAATTGTTCCCCAGATATAGGATTAATTTAAGCAATATTTAATTATAATGTATAGTACGATACCTATCGTACGGTATGATTAATACAAAATTTAAATTTTAAAATATTTCCTAAATTATGATTGATGGCTGAGATCTTGATTTCAACTGATCATCTTACATGTTTAAGATCATCTAGTACGATATGCATCATACATTATGATTAGGTCAAAAAATTATACTTCTAATTCTATCTTTATCTCACTCTCTTGATTGTGTGTGTGTGTGTGTACACGGTCACCAAGTTTAGCATCCACTAAATATAGGACTTGGCCCAAAATATCTAAAAAATAAATAAAAATATAAAATATAGATTCTTCAAGATACTTAATCATATTCTACCCAGTCTTGTGCTGATCAATTTACATAGTATATGGTGGACCTAAAATATTAGTGCACAAGAAATAAATATGCAATAATAATAGTAACAAGAAATAGCATAGTATAAAATATAATAATATTTTTTATCATCAAAATCACAAGACCTGGGCCCTAATTTTCACCAAGAAAAAATGAAAACAAATAAAGTCTAATGGCCTCATCATTGACTCCATTATACTTGAATGTTGTGCAACTTTTTATGAAACTAGTTAAATGTAGGGTGGGGACCTTAATGTGAGTTCCACCAAACTAAAATATCTATACCATTAGGATAATGGAAGGTTTTAGCTCAAAGTTATTTGCATGGATAATATGTTGGTTTATACTCTAATGAATTACATCCACTAATGAAATGCATACTCTCTAAGAGGTCTAGGATGATCATGATCTTGATTTGGTTCAACCATTTCTAGTGCTAAACTCTTTTAAGATTTTTCTTATTTTTTAAGGGTCATTTCAATTTCTTAATAAATTAAAAAGGCTCCTTATTAACTCTAATACACCAATAATCACAAAATTAAAATATAAGAAAATAAATTTAAAGAATAAAATTTTATAATAAATAGCACTTTCACAATTTTCAAATAATGATAACAAAATATGATAGAAGTAGAAATAATATGAAGGTTTTTGGACAATATAGATTAATTACAAAAGCAAAAGTAAATTTCCTCAATAATGGTGCCAAAAACTTGATGGAGGCTTTATGTGTTTAATTTTAATCTTGCTTGGATAAACCCCAATAAAAATGTAAGTGTATGTGCTGATTAAGTAATGAAATGTATGAGAGAGTGTCGATCCCACTAAGAAATTATGTTTTACAGTTAGATATTACTAGTATTATCTACTCCTTCAACAATATTTATCCTATGAAATGAAATCAAGTATAATCAATATCTCTTATGAGAAATGCAAAAAATAGTGAAGATCTCAGTAATTATAGTTTTTTGGACTAATGATAATGAAGATCCTAAGTTTTTCCTAAGTACACTTATTTATACTTGTTATGAATCAGATCAAATGCAACTTAAATCTCTATCGAGCATATACATATTTAAAGAAAGATTTATGGCCTTCCTACAATTATTATATCTTTATAAACCCTAGAATACTAAATATTTTATATCTAGGAATGCAAGCATTCCATTTTTAATTCTCCATTGAGGCAATAAATCACAATAGATATTAAGTTTTATATATGGCTGCTATATAAATTAAATGAAGACCAGGAGATATTGAAAATAACTATTCATACTTTAAAACACAAGATTTTACATCAAGAATCTAAAAGCTTTCACATTATCATTCCAAAACTATGAGTTTATCCAGCCATGAATTTAAAATTAAATAACACAAATATTATTACTAGATCAAAAAAGAAAGTACAAGTAGAGAATATGAAAAAAATATCACCCAAAATGAAGATTACCTAATATATCCTATAGATGAATCCTTCCCAAAGTGAATCTCCCCTTACAACTTTTCTCTACACACCCCTTTCCTCTCCAATGGATTGTTTGCTCACTACAATGTTGACCAACCACTGTAAATAATGTATCTCACTATTCCTGGTCTCTCTTAGACTTCTCTAAACAAGTTTTAAAAGAACCTGACAAAAAACTTGTTTATTTATACGTAATACATAAACAAGCTCAGGCGTCACGATGCTTGGCAAGGTAACGTCAGGTTGTTATAATAGAACTAGTGCCTTTTTTTTTGAAATAGCAATAAATGCATTAAAAGTAAAAAAAAAGAAAACTACAAGGTTGATTCCTCCTTCAATAAATTAATAAAAGGAGGAGGAATCTTATTACAGTTCAAATCTTCCCAAATAAAGCTACTAACCATAGCAAGGTTAGCACATAAATCTGCCAACTTGTTGCTTCTTCTCTCTACACAATTAAAGATGATATAATTGAAATCTTTAAAGTATTGAGCGAGCTTTTTGAATAACCTTCATCGCATTTGAATTGTCTCCTTTAATGAAAACTCCCTTATAATTATACATCCAATCTTTGATAACTCCTTTCAATGACTTGATAGCTAACATTTCCAGTTGAGAAATGTCCCAATGAATGCATGAAAAACCAAAAGCCAATTGAAACCTCCCTTTACAGTCACGGATAACTCCTCCTATACCAGCTATATGAGAAGATCCACTAGAAGTATCTACATTGATTTTTAACCATTCGGGTGGAGGGGGATACCAAGTATTTAACAGTCTGAAAGACTGATTAGCATCCCTTAATTCTAATTTAGAGTTAAAAACCAACTTAGAATAAGAAGAAAAGCTGACAGCATTCACAGAAATATAATTTGCACCTTGTACCACTTTATCATGTACAATTGTGTTTCTATGTTTCTAGCTTTCCAAGAGAGATACAAAACATTACAAAACAAATTGAGAATCATACCGTTCTGTTTTGTCATTGAATCCATCCATGAATAGCATTCTTCCAAGCTATGAAATAGTGGAATCTGAAATCCCCATTTAATTAACTGGGTAATCACCTCTTTCATCTTGCTGCAGTTGAGAATAACATGCTCCACATCCTCAACGCCCTCCAAACATCTTGGGAAGACTTCATTCTCTTGCAATCTTCTATGAGTTAGAAACTGATTGGTAGGAATTGCATTTTTAAAAATCCTCCAGCAAAATATTTCCACCCGAGGAATCATTCTAGCCTTCTTCAACCATTTTGGAAATCTGCATTCATGTATATTTTATTGTTTGGATTCAATAATTAGTCATGAAATTCTCTTTCTAGAATTTTGGGAAATCAGCTCCTATTCATCATCCCAAAGAGAAGATTTTATGATGGTTTGTAGAATCAGATCAACCAATTCAACTCCAAACAGTTTCAGCAACTCTGCAGTGTTCCAAACTTTATCTTCAATTAATAAATATGTCCAGCATTATATTCTCCTCAGTTTGGGGGATAACAAATGTTTTCCACTTGCTAATACTTCTATCTAATAGCCATTTATCTTCAAGGACGTTAATGGAATAGCCATTGGCAACATTCCATCTTAAGATAGGATATAGAGCTTTCCACCATCATTAATTATCTTTCATGAAGATGAGATTCTTCCTTTGTTGTTTCCAACTTCAATCTTGTTACCATACTTGGAAGCAAATTCATTGTGTAGGAGAGAGTTTTTATTATTCAAAAATCGCCAAGCCAATCTTCCTCTTAGAGAAGCCACCTTCGAAGTTGAGGAACACATCCCACATCCTCCCCAATTTACCGGTTTACATAGCTCTTTCCAGCTGACATAATGGATCCCCAACTTTCCATTACATTTGTTCCAAAAAAAGCTTCTACATAATTTACCTATCTCCTCAAGTACTCATGAAGGAACAAGCGAGTGAGTGCTATAGAAATTTGGGAATGACAAGATAACCGATTTGATCAAGATTAGTTTGCTAGCTAAAGATAAAAATTTACTCCCCCATGTGTTAAGCTTCCTTAATGACTTTTCAATGATGAATTGAAAATCATTAGATAACAATCTCCTTAATGACAACATTATACCAAGATAAGATAGTTGTTTCACCTCCTTAAACCCCATGATCCATTTGATGGCTTTCCTTTTTCTTCTATCAACTATCTTTCCAAAACTATGGCTAATTTTCCAATATTTATGCATTGTCCAGTCCAACCACTAAATTTATCTAGAATGCCTTTAACCCCCTTGCCACCTTCTTATTAGCTTCAGAATAAATGATCACGTCATCAGCGTACAATAAGTGAGAAATATGTGGCCCATTTGGACAAAGACTAATACCAATAGAAGATAATGCAAGAACAATGGTGAGGAGTTGATAACAAAGAATGAAAAGAAGTGGGGAAAGTGGGCAACCTTGCCGGAAGTCACTCCTAGCTTCAATCCATTTAGAAAGATTACCATTAATAATCAAGGAGAACCTTGGTTCAATAACACATTCCAAAATAAGCTTTGAAAACATAGGAGGGAATTCAAAATATTTTAAGACACCTTCAAGTGTAACCCAACTCATTAAGTCATAAGCTTGCTCCATATCAATTTTATAAGATACAAGTCCTTTGGAAGATTTGGAATACCTGAATTTGTTGAATACCTCTTGAGCAACTAGCACATGATCTGAGATACATCTACCCTTGATGAACGCTGCCTGCTCCTCTGAGATGAGTTCTGGCATAACTAAAATGAGTCTGTTTAGGATCAGTTTAGCCACCACCGTGTATATAGAATTTCACAGGCTAATTGGCCTGTAATTAGTAGGAAGGGAGGGATTTGACACTTTAGGAATGAGAACAATTAAAGTGTCCTTCCAATTTTTATCCATCTCTCCATGGCAAAGAAAGGAATTAATAGCATTCACAAAATTAGCTTTGATAATATTCCAATATGCTTTAATAAATGAATAGGTAATACCGTCACATCCTGGAGCAACAATAGCACCCAATTGATTCAGAACATCTTCAATCTCGATTACCGAAAATTTCCTTACTAGCCAAGATTTACCATCTTCGTTCAATACAGTATTTGGTAATGGCCACCCTTCCAAATTATAGTTCCTCTGTCTCCATTTTTTTTTTTTTTTTTTTTGAAAAACTGAATGAGAGCATTCTCAATTTGATATGGTTCTTCTAATACAACCCCATTGACATCCTTTATTTTAACAATTTTATTCAAACTCCTTCTTGAACTAGCAAATGCATGGAAAAATTTTGAGTTATTATCTCCATCCACCATCCATTTAGCTTTTGCTCTTTGTTTCCACCAAGAGTTCAATCTAGCCATGGTTGAGTTGAGCTCGAAAACTTTGGTTTTTAGAGACCAGCATTTTCTTCGGTTAGCCAACCATTGTTTGATTCTTTTGTTAGTAGATCCAGAATTTGTTCCATCAAATTATCTTTAAGCAGGTTCAAGTTCTTCAGCTTAGCTTTACTCCAGAAAAAGAGAGCCTTTAACACTCTTTTGAATTTAGAGTTCAAAATCTAGGAATGAGAACCCGAAAATGATTTGTTCCCTTCTTTTCTTACCACAGATTGAGCAGCCGGATAGGATGTCCACACATCCTCAAAGTTAATGCACTTTGAATTTCAAGATTTCAGCTCAAGGAAATTAAGAATAATCGGACAATGATCGGAAGTTACTCTAGCTAGATGTCTAACAACCAAATGATTAGAAGAATTTATAGCCAAAGAGTTAAGAAAACACCTATCCAATCTCTCCAGGATTCGAGCTCCTCCTTCTTTGTTGTTGCACCAAGTAAATCGAGTCCCAATAAATCTTACCTCACGGTAATCATTATTAGCAAAGAATGCCTCCATTTCCTTCGGCCCTTTTGAGAATTGAAACCTTTTTCCTCCTCTTTTCTCTTCCCTTGAAGTGAGACAATTGAAATCTCCCCAAACCACCATAGGGATTTCTTCAGAAGAATGCACATCCAAAATGTTCCAAAGTTCTCTCATTTTGTACAAATCTTTGTTTCCATAGACCCGAAGCCACCCTCCATTTACTTTTGTTGTAAATTGAGAGATCCCTAATGATACATTGGGAAGAGGATTCCATCAAAGAAAATTCAGCTAGGGATGTGTTCCAAAGAACAATTATCCCACAAGATAACCCAATAGAAGGCACCATAACATAGTCCCAACCTTCTCCAATAATCAACTTGACTTTTTTCATATCAAAATTAGATAACTTTGTCTCTAAAAAACCCAAAAAAAAAGACTTTATGCAATTTAACAAATTCTTTAAGGAATAGAGAAGCACCCCTCTTTCTTGCTCCTCTATAATTCCAAAAAGCTAATGAATACATTAATGTAAGATTGGGGAAATACTCCCCATAGTACCTTTCATTTCCAACTCCATCCTCCTACTCCTTGGATTGGTGCTAATAGGTCCAAGGTCTTTAGTTGTTTAGATTTCTTCTTTTTAATCATTATAGATTCCTCTTCTTTGCCATATTCCAACGGTTCTGAAATACTGAAAGTGTCTCTAGAGTTATCAACTTCTGGTGGCCCTTCATTGATGTTGAATCATCTGCTTTTTCCTGGATAATTTCTCCTAATTCCACTTGATCAGTTAGAGCACTGAATTTATTTTTAGCTGTATGAATGGAGATGATCTCCCTTGAATCTGGACCATTCTCTATGGGAGCAACAATGCATATTTCCCGAGTTGGTATGTCACCAATTGCTTCAGTTCTCATAACAGAATATTCAAGCACTTGACTGGCTTCAACTACATTTTTCTTTACTTGAACAGGTTTTGTGACATCTGCTGAGCCTCTAGCAATCCTAGATTCTTTTCTTTTCCACAAGACTTTATTCAAGGGTTGCTAAATAATTTTTTGAGTTCTACTATTAATCCTCTTCCTTCCACGGTTAACAACTAGCCATGGCCCATATCCTGAATCTTCATTACTTCTACCACTTTCAACTTGAATAAGCTCTTCATTCTTTGAATTTGGATTATCAGAAGCATTCTTCTTCTCTTGATTCTTGGGAAGTTCTTCATTAATACTACAAAGTTCTTTGTTGTGGCCAATTAGTTTACAATTAAAACAAAACTTTGGAACCCGTTCATATTCTATCTTTTGATAGAGTTTTCTAGAAATGCCTTCCACCCACACTTAGAGGAAGCTTAGCATCCAATTTGATTTGGACACATACCCTTCTGAATTCTCTCGTTCCCCATTGGAACATGTTTCCATCAAGTAAATATGGTTTACCAACCATTGAAGCAATTCTACAGATGTTTATATTATCCCAGCAATGAAGTGGAAGATTTGGAAGTCTGATCCAAATTAGAGTTGTCAATCCCTTAAGCGAAGTTGGAGAGAAATTTTGGGACCACTTATCAATCCAAACTATTTTTCCATTGACAAAATAAGGTCCATTAGCCATTATTGCTTCCATTTGATCTGATTCAGGAAAAGAGCATAGCATTCACCCCATGCCTAGCATAGTGAGGTGGAATTTCCCAAATTAAGTCCATTACCTTCTAAGCTCTTAACTGATTACCCAAACATGTGGTTCTCCTCCAAAAACTTTTACAACTATTGAGTTGATAAGCTTATTTGAATTTTCTTTTTCATTTAGTTCATGCAATTTAACAGTCAAACCATCTTCAGCTAAAAATTTGCCCAATTGCAAATCTGATACTATGATATTATTTTTCTCCTCCATGCATTTGTTTGCTCTCCCTCACTTACACGAACTAGAATTGCAGCATCATCCCCACAATCACCCTTCTCAGCATTTTCAACATTTCTAACCTTCAATATATTAGAATACAGAATTTTTGATTGTTCTATAGTGTTCAGGGATTTTTCCATAGAAATTGTCTTCTCCTCCAGAGTCACTGGTGCATCCCGTTTTTATGCTGAGTACATCCCTTGAGTACAGAGGTGAAGAGTCATCATTCTTGCCATCAATAATTTGATATCCTGGAATTAATTTCTCAATCTGCGGCCTCAAGGAAGGAGAAGCATCACATCCTCCCCTTGGTGACAATGGCATCCCTCCTTTGAACACCTTCTTGACCTTCTCCTCAGCCATCATGCTCTTCCCTTTGCCAATCACTTCTGATTCTTTTCTTACCATCAAACCACCTTCATTAATAACAATGCCTTTTGTTGATCTTGGTTTAGTCATCTAGTTGAAGCCAGGCTTGTCATCTCCGAACACTGGAGGTGATAGGAGCAGATGAGTTGAAGCAGTCAATGGCTTGGTACTGTTGCGACGATCCTCTAGCTTGACGTCGGTCATCAGATGTCGCCGAACGTCCACCGCCATTGATTCCCTGCAATCCCCACGAAGAACAAAATTTGAATTCCCGTGAAAATCCAAACCGTTTCCTTAGAGTTTCTCTCACTAAGTTTCTCTCACTAATATAGAACTAGTGCCTTGGCACTACTAAATGTGTGCTGATGTAGAATTAAATTGAATTGCCATGGTTTTTAACTAAGCCGATGCCACTTTTTACTGATTCATCATGGCAATTATTTTCCTTAACTATTCTTCCAAATCGCTACAAAAGATGAGTGTTATGATACTTGCTTACATCATCCGCACTTCATTGCTTTCAATGCTGGTTCGTTGGTGTTCAATAATTTATATTTTTCTTAAGACTATGGAGTTATAAAGTTCATTCTTGGCACTATAACAATGCATGACACTATAGTGTTGGCCCTTGCTTCAACGGGGTGCTAAATTAAATAAATTTTCCTGAGGCTTTGGTGTTGAAATGTTTTGATCTAGTGTTAGGGCATTGAATACGTTAATAATTCAAGTGATGGGGCATTGAAGATGCTATGGTGCTGATAGTTCAAGTGCTAGAGAGCTTATTCTAAACTTTGTATTTTTGCTCCTTTTCCTGAGACATTCTTACACAACAAGAACTAAAACACACATCTTTACCAAACTTAACAAAATAAAAACACTACATAATATCCACTTAACAACTCCATGCACAATAATTATTATTACTTTATATTTATATATAAGCGAGCTCGCTTGCATATTACACTTGCCACATTACAGTGTAGTGCTTTTGTATACTACTACTATAATAAATAGGCAAGTCCAATGTTTGAATAATTATGAAATGATTAGAAAATTCTTGAGCTAAACTAGAATAGATACAATAATGATAATAATAACAAGCCTTTATCCCACTACATGGGGTCGGCTATGTGAATTATTATTTTTCGTTGTGTCTTATTAAGAATCAAAGTCTCATTTAAATATGATAAAAAGGTCATTTATAATATTTTCTAATCAAGACTTTCAAGGTTTATATCTACATTTTTTAATATATGTCAAATCTAAAATATATACTCTCCAACCTAGGACATCAGAAGGCTAATGTTTTATGTGAGAAAACCATCTAAGATGACTCTTTCTAATTATATCAACAACTAGAGCTATTCTAACCTTTTCACGAATATACTCATTTTGTATTTTATTTCTCAGGTAAAGTCACTCATCCACCTCACCACCCTGATATCTGCAACACTTAACTTAATCTTTTGTTTCTCTTTTAATGGTTAACATTTTATGCCATAAAGCATTGCATGTCTCACAACAATCTTACAAATTTTCCTCTTAAGTTTGAGGGGGTACTTTTTTCATCACCTAAGAGGCCTCACGCATTCCTAGAGTTCAATTTGTTGCAATCAAGGATCTCTTTCTTGTAATTTTGATGATAACAAATATTATTGAATGAGATTTTAAACATATATATTAGATATTATTGATATTTGTGTGCACTAACATCTCAGGTTCATCATACACTGCTCAAGATTGATCAAGACTCAAGTTTGGATAAATTAGGATGTTATTTAAAAGAGTGTAATTTTCACTTTATTTTAATTTCTATTTATTGAATTTGTCCATGTAAGGGTGTATGCAAAATTAGCGATTTTGTCCGCACACATAAGAGGAGTAAAAATAATTTGAGATGAAATTTTTTTGAACTAATCATATCGTACAATTATGATCATACTGTATGATTAGTTATACAAAAAGAGGGTTAAGAAGTAATTGAATTATTAATGCTAATAAACTAATCATATTATATGATTTATTTTGTTATGTAAACCCTAGCACCAGATAAATTAAGAAAATGTTAAATTAAATTTTAAACTAATCGTATTATACGAGTGTAATCGTATAGTACAATATTTAAAATCTTACTTAAATTACGCCATGTGTAGTCAATTAAATCATGGTTTAATAAATATGGTTAATCGTACTTTATGATTATGTTCGTACCGTATGATTAATAGATATATAATATAGTCATCCTGGAGATTGTATTGGATGAATACCTTGATTTTTGAACTAATTATATATATATATATATATATAGTATTATACAAACTATTGATATTGAACTGATCAGATTGTACAATGTGAATCATGCAGGCAATCAATATAGATGATTTATAATCATTTATGTAGTAGTCCTGTATGAATAGAGTAGAATTAAACAGATCATCTTATACGACCTTAAGATCGTAATGTATGATATATTTGTTGAATTTAAATAATTTATCTAAATGACTATTTTATCATACTAAATGAGTAGTATTTTTATATTGATTGTACTGTATGAGCACAAATCGTAATATGAACAAAAATGGCCAAATTTAAAATTATGGTTTTTTAAAGCCTTATACTTAAGCATCTTATTGAAGACTTTTGGAAAAGGGACTTTTAGCTATTGAAGGAACTTTGGGGGAAAATATCTTAAGAGAGGTTTTGTTATAGAGAAGAAAAGTTGAGGTTGTATATGAGGGAGGAGTGTAAGGGGTATTCACACAATTGCTCAGACAAGCTTGCACCCAGGTTCCTCTTGTGGCCTTAGTGAGTTCTTGAGGTTGCTCTTGGGAGAGAATCTTTAAAGTCAGTTTAGGGTTCTCTACCTTCACTAGGAGAGCGAAAAAGGATTGACGGTTCTCTGTCATCACGAGTAGGGTGAGAAAGATTCCTTGGGTTCTCTGCCTTTATAAGGAGGGTGAAAGAGGATTGATGGTTCGCTGTTATCACCAGGAGGGAGATATAGCTTCCGATTATCTATCACACTGTATTTGGTATAAGTGATTCTTATAAGGGATTCTTGTTGCGATTGTTCCAACTTACTTTTTGGATTATTGAGATTCATGCAAGAAGTATGTTTTTGATGATTCCAAATATTATTATTTTAATTACAATTTATCCTACCATATTTTGGATGTATTATTTTGTTGTTTGTGTGTACTAATATTTCAGAAAAATTATACTCCAGATTATTGATGACTTGAAATCAAATAAAATCAGGGTTCATTGTAAATGAAGTATGTATTTTTTTTATTTTATTGAGTCTGAGAGAGTGTAATTGTAATTAAGTAACTGTGCACACACACATCGGGGGAGTGTTTAAATTTTGTAATTTTTAAACTAATCATACTGTATGAAGTCATTTCATATGGGATGATTTATTCAATTATTTTCTCCTACGAGTAGTTAAATGAACTGCAGGAAAAAAAAATCTAAGTACCAATCATACAGTACTAAAGTTCGTTCGTTCATACAATGTCTAAAGTATAAATTAGATGGGTCCCTTTTCGTCCCAATGAATTCAAAGTTTCTTTAGAATTGATCATATTGTAGGACCTCCTGTTCATACAGCGACATTTAGAGTATGAATTGGGCAGGTCCCTTTTTGTCCCGACGAACTTGAAATTTTTTTGAACAGATCATATTGTATGATGCCTTGTTCGTACATACGACGTCCATAGTACAACTTTAATGGGTTCCTTTTTATCCCGATGAATGCCAAATTTTGTTGAATGGATTGTACTGTACGATCACTTAATTGTATAGACAACATCTAGAGTATGAAAATGTTGGGTGCTTTTCATCCCGACGAAGTTGAAAAATTTCCTAACTGTTCGTACAATACAAACTTGGTTCGTACTGGACAATCATCGTGTATGAAAATATTTTGTACAGATTCACAAAAAGTTCATACATAACAGTTTTTGAATTGTTCGTATGTATGAACATACGATCATACTATATGATCATACAAGCTCAAAATGGAAAATTTTAGTTTTCCGAACAATTTTTCGTGCCTTCAATATAAAAGGTCCATAAAAACTGGCATGAAAAAGTGTTGTTCTTCATGATTTTTCAAGGGCAAGTGAAAGAGTGATTGTGAGAGAGCGTTTGATAGAGATTTCTTACAAGTGTAGTGTAAAGGGTTCACAAGATTACTCAAAGGTAAGGATCTCTTTGAATTTTTTGTTACATCTCTTCTTTTCTTCTTTCTAGTTGCTCATGAGAAGATATTTGAAGAAGATCAGGCACTCTGCTAACACTTGGAGGGTGTGAAATAATGATAGTACTCTATCGACACTTGGAGCATATGAAATGAAGACCGTTCTCAGCCGAAACTTGGAGAGTGTGAACAGATAACAATTCTCTATCGACACTTGGAGGTGTGAAAGGATGATGGTTCTCTACCAACACTTGGAGAGTGTGAATAGATGACTATTCTCTGCCGACACTTGGAGTGTGTGAAAGGATGACAGTTCTTTATCGCACTGGAGATTGGTGGAAGAGAGGAATTATAAAGGCTTCTCCACCTTGCTATGGGAGAAAAAGGAGAGTCACTTTGGTAATAGTGCAATACCTGAAGAGGTAGTCTTCAGGGAGTGGATGTAGGTCGTGTTTAACTGAACCACTATAAATCTTTATGTCTTTTTCTATAATTTATTTACTGTGGTTGAAAAGCTTATTTTAATCTAAAATTAAATTGCTATAAAATTTAAAAAAGTTTTCTACTAAAAAATCTAAGAGAATTTTTAAATTACCAATTCACCCCCCTCTTGGTTAGCATTGGGATAATTGCTTAGGTTTAATAAGCTATACAGAATCAATAAGTGGTGTCAGAGCTTGGTTTAAAAACTATAAGTTTAGACTACTTTTTAAAAAATGATAATGGCTACTTTTAAAAATTGAAACATACCTGAAGGGATTTGATCACTAAACCACTGTTATTTAATAATATCCCTTTCAATTTTTAGAAAACACGTATGTCAACTTTTTTTCAATTGCTTGATTATCGCATGTGGAGTTTAGTTCATAAAGGGTATACTAGGCCAACTATACTTGTAGATGATATTAGAGTTGAAACACCTTTTGCTGATTTGACTGTAGATGAACGTGACTTAGTACAACTAAATTTAAAATATTTAAATAGTTTCTTTTGTGCACTTAAGTCTTGAGATTACATGTGGGTTTCCACTTGCAAAAGTGGAAAGGACATTTGGGATAGACTTTGCATTGCATACAAAGGGACTAATGAAGTAAAATAATCTAGATTGAATATATTATTACATGACTATGAATTATTTTGTATGAAATCCAATAAATCCATTTCTAACATGTACACAATGTTTACTCAAATATTTACTTCTTTGCATGCATTAGATAGGGAACTAATGAATGTTGAAATGGTTAACAAAATTCTTCATTATTTGCCTACTAGTTATGATGCTAAAATAACTGCTATTACAGAGTCAAAGGACTTAAATATTTCTTTTATTGATAATCTTCTTGGATCACTAATTTATTATGAGCAAGGAGTGACTCAAAGGAATATTGATGCAAGAAAATAGTAAAAGGAGAAGAACATAGCACTGAAAGTGGATAACTCAGAGAGTTATCAGTCACAATCTGAGGATGAGGATAATATTACCTTGATGACAAGGAAATTTAGGAGTTTTCTTAAAAGGAAGAAAATGAGATGCCAGCAGTGGAACAAAAGTAAGTTCCACAAAAATGTTAAGATTTCTAATGATGTGATTTGTTATGAATGCAGAAAATCTTGACATATAAAATTGGATTTCCCTAATCTTCAATCCACTCCTAACAAGGAGAAGGTACAGGAGAAAGCAAATGTGAAGAAGGGCAAGAAAATATTTCAGAGAGCTTTTCTGTGCGGACTCGGCTTCAGATTCGTCAGAAATGGAAAATGAAGAGGAAGTCACCAACCTGTGTTTAATGGCCGATAATCTTGATCAGTCATATCAAGAAGACATATGTGACTTAACCTATGATGAATTACTTAAAGTTTCAGAAAGAATTCATACTGTATATAGAAAACTCAAAAAAATGCATGCTAAATTAAACTTAGAATTGCAAGAGTTACAAAAAGAGCATGAAAACCTTATGAAAGATCACGCATAGATAGATAATAATCACCTAAGCTTACTTAATGAATTTGATGATTTGAATAAGTAAAATGAATTACTAAAATTATCCTATACTAAATTGGAAAAAGAATTTAAAAAATTTAGGGATGAATCTGATAATAGAAAGCACTATCTGAAATATGAAAATACTATATTAGAAGATGCAAACTCATTTCTTAGAGTGACAGTTAAAGTTCTTGAGGAAAATTTGATACCCCTGTAGTTGAAGATTTTATTAATCCTATATTAAAGTTAAAAATTTTAAAACCTAGGAAGAGACAAACTTATTATCGAAATTAAAAAACCCATTTCCTAGAGTTAAGTATTTAACTTATGGGATGATTTGAAATATATCACACACTTATACTTTACATAAAAAAACTCATTTAGTGTGGAAACCTAAGATACATAAAATAAGTCATATCATACATCCATCTAATTTTATTTTTCCAAAAGGAGAACCCAAACTTATTTGGATTCCCAAGACTAATATTTGATTATTTTGTAGGTACGCTCTCATACAAAACCTCGTGAGAGCATTTGGTACATGGACATCGGTTGCTCGAAGTATATGATTGGAGACACTACATTACTGGAAGCAAAGAATGGAGGCAAAGTTACACTGGAAGATAATATCATTAGGAAAGTGGTGGGCACAGATATGATCAAAAATTTGAATAATTTTTTCATTGAAAATGTATTACTTGTAGAATACTTAAAGCATAATTTGTTAAGTATAAGCCAGCTATATGACAAAGGGTATAACATTAAATTTTTTTTCACTAGTTGCATATTAAGCCTAAATGAAAATGATGTATTGCATGGATCCAAGGTAAACAATATTTATATGTTAGATTTGAACTATATTAAATCTCCTAATATTTTTTATTTAAAAATAATTTTTGATGAATCATGGTTTTGGCATACGAGACTTTATCACGCTAGCATGAAAAATCTTGGAAAATTTACCCAAAAGGAACTGGTTAGAGGTATACCAAAATTAGACTTTATTAAGGATCACATTTAGGATGCATGACAACTAGGAAAATACATGAAGTCCTTATTTCATTCCACTAGGAATCTTAAAATTAGCAAACCATTAAAAATAATTCATATGGATCTTTTTGGACTAGTTAGCACTAGAAGTCTACGAGGGAAGGTATATGGATTTATGATAGTTAATGATTTCTCAAGATTCATGTGGGTAAAATTTTTATTTTATAAGAATGAATCATTTAAGAAATTTAGAGATTTTTTGACTTGGATTCAGAGGAGACTAGGATATCAAATTTTAGCAATTCAAAGTGATCACAGAGGTGAATTTGAAAATGAAAAATTTCAGGATTTTTTATAAAAAACTTATAATTGATCACAATTTTTCTGCACCTAGGACCCCTTAGTAGAATGGGATAGTAAAAAGAAAGAATAAAACATTAATTGAAACTACTAGAGCCATATTAGCAGAATATTCACATCCTAAATATTTTTGGGCAGAAACGGTTAGTACTGTATTTTATGTTTTGAATAAGGTGGACATTAGATCAAAATTGAATAAAATATCCTATAAGCTTCTTATAAGGGGAACACCTAATTTGTCACATTTTTATATTTTAGATGTAAGGTATTCATTCATAATAATAAAAAATCTTCTTTAGAAAAATTAGATCCAAAATTAGAAGAATGAATTTTTTTTTGATACTCTAGTTTTTGAAAATCATATAGAGCATTTAACAAATGAACTTTGGTTGTTGAGGAGATCACAAATGTTGTATTTGTTGACTTTGGAATTTTGGAAGAGGATAATTTAGAAAATGTCTTCAAAAGGATTGAGAAGATAAACTTGGATGAAAATTTGGAGAAAAAAATATGTTACCTAGATATTTGAAATTTTCTAAAAAGCACCATAACAAAATTATTCTAGGTAAACCGTATGAGGGTGTTAGGACTAGGCATGGACTTAGCAAAGAAGTCAACCATTCTATCTTTTTTTCAATGATATAACCCATAAATGTTAATCAAGCACTTTCGGATGACTTTTGAATTTTATCCATGCAAGAAGAATTAAATCAGTTTGTAAGGAATGATATTTAAGAATTAATTGTAAGGTCAAATGATCAAAGTGTAGTTGGAACTAAGTGGGTATTTAAAAATAAAATAAATGACTTAGGAGTTGTTGTTAGAAGTAAGGCTAGATTGGTGGCTAAGGAGTATAATCAAATTGAATGGATTGATTTTAAGGAGACTTTTTCCTCTGTAATAAGACTTAAAGCAATTAGGATTTTATTAACTTTTGCCTATTTTAAAATATTTAAATTGTTTCAAATGGATGTTAAAAGTTTCTTTTTGAGTGAGGTGATTCAAGAAGATATTTATGTTGAACAATCTCAAGGTTTTTAAAGTTCTAAATTCCCTAATCATGTGTATAAATTGAAAAAGGTATTATATGGATTGAAATAGACACTTATGGCTTGGTATGAAAGATTGAGTACTTTTATATTAGAGAGATCTTTTATAAAAGGAAGTGTGAACACCCCTTTCTTTTTGAAGAAATTAGGTGATGATATACTCATTATTCAAATTTATATTGATGATATCATTTTTGGATCAACTAATAAAAATCTTTGTGATGGTTTTTCAAAAGTAATGAGTAGTGAATTTGAGATGAGTTTAATAGAAGATTTAAGTTATTTTTTTAGTTTTAGCATTAAGTTAATTGATGAGGGAATATTTTTTAGTCAATTAAAGTATGTTAAGGACATCCTCAAGAAATATGAAATGAATAATGCAAAACTAGTAAGTACACCAATGAGTTTCTTAGTTCAGTTGGATAAGGACCCAAAGGAAAAATCTGTTGATCAAAAAATATTTTGAGGAATTATTAGATCTTTGTTGTATTTAATAGCTAGCATACCATATATTATATTTAGTATTTATTTATGTGCTATATTTCAATCAAATCTAAAAGAACCACATTTAATAGTAGTAAAAAAGATTTTGAGATACCTTTTGGGAACACAGAACTTAAGGATTTGGTATCCTTAGTATAGCTCTTCATTTGAAATTATTGGATATTCTGATTCAGACTTTGTAGGTTATAGGATTGATCAAAAGAGTATATATGGAACTTATCAATTTATAGGAAGTTCTTTAGTTTCTTGGTCCAGTAGAAAATAGAATTCCATAGCCCTATCTACTATTGAAGGTAAATACATTGCCTTAGGAAGTTGTGTGGAAAAAGTTCTTTGGTTGAAATAATAGTTGATTGATTTAGGATTTACAATTGGCATAATTCCAGTTTATTATGATAATACTAGTACCATTTTCATTTAAAAAAATCCTACACAATATTTTAGAATCAAATATATAGACATAAAATATCATTTCATTAGGGATCATTAATCCAAAGGAGATATTAAATTCAATCACGTTTCAACTAAAAATCAACTTATAGACATTTTTACAAAATCACTAGCCTTTGATACTTTTAGCACATTAAGAACAAGATTAGGTGTGAATGATCTTAATGCTTATATAAAATCTTCTGCAAACTTGATATATTTTTATATGTGTTAGTTTTTGTTTTTGTGTTTTTTTTTTTTAGTTGTGAGTGTTTTTTATTTTGGTTTATGTTTTGATAATTTTTCAATTTAGACAGTTATCACTTGTGTAATGTTTATTGAATGTGAGAATTTTTTTTTGGATTTTATTTTCTAAGTGTTTTATTTATACTGTATGAAATTTGTTTTTGTATCGTATGAATTCTGTAACATGTCTATCGTTATTTTGGAGTGAATGCATAAAATTTTGATTTTCTAACATAGAACGTAATGTACGATAATGTCATCATTTTGTATGTTCTGTATATATTCGTCTGTATACATGTAAATGATTATTTGGATAGAATCAGTTATTATAACTGATCGTACGTATGAATGAACATTTTGTCTATACGATCCACATATCATTTTCTATGGGGGAGAAACCTAACCATCATTAAAATGATCTTAAATAATTGATCATCCCAGACGAACACATGTTCGTCTGTCCGATCATATGGTCAAAAAGTATGTATAAAAGGATGCCTCATAAATTATATATTTATGAAAAGTCATTTTATTTTGGACATTATCGTTCATCCATACAAAAATATTTTCATCCTATATGATCGCAAGATCGTACGTACGAATCCATTTTCGTACTATATGACGGGTCATTTTTTCTTTAAATAGGAGAGTTATATAATTCATTTTCATTCACATCTAAACCCTTCTTGAATCCTTCTAGAGGCACCAACCTAGGAATAGCAAGTTCTAGCAAGCGCTCTAAAGTTACTAAGGGATCGTCACCCAGGAGTGGGGATGACAACTTATTAACTAGAGATAATGAGGATTCCTTCTATATGTATATAGCCTCAAAAATCACTCCTTCAAGACTACTGATTCAAGATGAAATCCACTTTCAAGTTATGCCTCTATTTGCTTCAACCTAGTTCTCCTTCATTTTGACTTTGATTTATGCTTATCATAGAGATACTTTGCACTATTTCTTAGCAAATATGAGGTTTAGCTATTATGAAACTAGGATAACTTCATTTGTCAAAAAATAATGAATAGAAATCACTAAGGAAGATCTAGGAACCTTTCTGCATTTAAGGACTCGTGGGACTAGAGCACACATTTTAACCTCTAAATCCTATTATGACTGATTTGAGATAAACAAAACTCTTAGAAGTGTAACTCAAATTTGTCACTTGGCTAGAGTCTACACTTTAAATCAACATGCCAAGGTCATCCAACTTATCTTAAGAACTTCAATCATTCCAGGTTGGTGATCGCATAAATATTACTCCTCTTCTATCCACCATTACCTATTTGATCATGACTGGACAACCAATTGATGAGGCCCAACTCATCTTGGATTACATTCATAATCTTTCTAAAATTGATTTTCCTTCTCATAATAGGAAGAAAAATATTGCTCTATGACACTTAATGACCAACATTTTGAAAAGGAAGTACAATATAAGTCATCTTGAACCTCCCACTAAAATGTCAATCTTCTTCATCGATGCCTCTTTTCGATCTCTTTTTGGGAGAAATTAGAGTTCAAGTGAGGATACTGAAACACCTACTCAGGGACTTGATCAGAACTACTTTCAGGAGATGGTCCAATGATTTGATCGGTTGGAGAGTCATTTTGATTAACACTTTGATTAAATTTATACTCATTTAAACTAACAGGATGCATTGTACCAACAAGATATGGGGTGGATCCGAGGCCAGTTTGACTAGGTGAACATAAATGTAGCTATGATGAGTAGCTATTTCTCAGTCTTTAACCAGCCTCCTCCTCCATATTAGGGTCCTTCAGAGTTTTAGATGTACTTCTTTGTAGTTGCTTTTGTTAGTCCTTTCCTGATGATGTGATGATGTATGTGTTTATTTCTTTCTATAGTACTTATTTTTGTGTTTAGATTTGTATTGATGTTATGATGTGTAGAAGTTATGTTTATTGATATCAATGGCTTTGATGTATCCGATCTTTTTGATATCAATAAAAATGTCATGTTTTGTTTAGTTATTTTTTGTTCTTTGTTTGAAATATGAGTTTGCCTATATGAAAAGTCTATTTTTAATTGATCTAAAAAGTGTTATAAATTAACTTGCATTACAAAATTAATTTTATTATAAAATCTATTTTTTCAAAAAAATTTAAGTTAACATACAACTCAATCAAGTTAAGCATATCAATCTCAAGTTCTTTTAAGGCAAACTTAATTTGAATATCATTATTATAATTTTGATGTCTTATCATTTTTTAGTTTTTTTTTTAATATAATTATTTTTGTAATTAGAGAATTTTGATTTTTAGATTATTGATTTTAGAAAGACCAAATTAAAAAAATGGGAGTATATCAAAAATAAATGTATAGTGTGTACAAAAATTGAAAGGTTATGCAATGATTCGTAAAATGAAAAGAGGCACAAAATTAGCCCAAATAGAAAAAGATGCACAAAGTGCCACAAATATTTAAAAAAATACGTAATATCACCAATTGAATATATTCTTTCCTTTATCGCTTAATCTTTAATTCAAATCAATCTAATTTCAATTATATTTTACATTGAAAATTGAAATTAACTAATCTTCTTATCGGCACTTTTGTAATAATCCTCTTTATCTAATTGTCTAGAATGCTTCATGAACTTGATAAATTTTTCTCATCTAAGTTGTTCTTTAATTTAAAATTTTTGAATCTTTCTTTTTCATCTTATGATAATTAACTTTGTTTTTGCAACTATAGTTCAATCTCTTTTAAAATCAATTATTATGGTTTCTCATTTGACATCTTTCATTTCAACTTTCTTATTCCCTTTTTTATTATTGTAAAAAGGGAGAGTAATTTTTTTTTTGTTTCGTGTGTTTGTGTTGTGTTTCATGTGTTTTTATTTTTGTATTTTGTGTTTTTGTTTTTGGATTTTGTTGTTTGTGTTTTATATATTTAAAAAAAAAAAATTGCGAGCTCTTCATGGAATTTCCCTATATTCACATGTTTTATTCTTTTAGGGGGAGCTAAGGAGAAATTTAGGGTATACATGTTAACTCAAACAATAATTATTTTGCCATCATAAAAAAAAAGGGAGATTGTTGAGAATGTTGTAACTTAGTTTTTTTATTGTTAAGATTCATGGAACATGTACATTTTTTATGATTTTAAATATTATTGTTTTAATTATAACTTCTCTTAACATATTTTGGATGTATTATTTTGTTGTTTGTGTATACTAATATTTCAAGAAAATCATACTCCATATTGTCAAAGACTTCAAATCAGATAAAATTAGGATTCATTGTAAATAAAGTATGTATTTTTTTTTTCATTTTATTGAGTCTGAGAGAGTGTGATTATAATTGAGTAACTATGCACACACACATTAGGGGAGTGTTTAAATTTTGTAAATTTTAAACTGATCATATTGTACGAAGTCATTTTATATGGGATGATTTGCTCAGTTATTTTCCCCTATGAGTTGTCAAACGAATTGCAGGTAGAAAATTTTTTTAAGTACCGATCATACTGTACGGAGGTTCCTTCGTACAGATGACATCTAAAGTATGAATTGGACAGGTCCATTTTCGTTCCAATGAATTCAAAGTTTCTTCTGAAGTGATCATACTATATGATCTCCTGTTCATACAGATGAAGTCCATAGTATAAATTGGACGTGTCCCTTTCGTCCTGATGAACTTAAAATTTTTTTGAATAGATCATACTATACGATGCCTTATTCGTACATACAACGTCCATAATATGCATTTGATGAGTCCCTTTTCGACCTGACGAATGCCAAATTTTGCTGAACGGATCATACTGTACGATTGCCTATTCGTATGGATGACATCTAGAGTATGAAAATGTGGGGTACCTTTTCGTCCCGATGAAGTTGAAAAATTTTATAACTGTTCGTACAATACGAACTTGGTTCGTACTAGACGATCATCGTGTATGAAAATATTTCATACAAATTCACAAAAGTTTCGTACGCAATAGTTTTTGAACTGTTTGTATGTACGAACAAACGATCATATTGTACGATCCGTACACACTCAAAATGGAAAAATTCAATTTTCTAAACAATTTTTCGTGTCTTTCATATAAAAGGTCCTTAAAAATTGACATGAAATGGTATTGTTCTTCACGATTTTTCAAGGGCAAGTGAAAGAGTGATTGTGGGTGAGTGTTTGAGAGAGATTTCTTATAAGTGGAGAGTGAAGGGTTCACAAGGTTACTCAAAGGTAAGGATCTCTATGTGTTTTTGGTTACAACTCTCCTTTTATTCTTTCTAGTTGCTCATGAAAAGATCTTTGAAGAAGATCTGATACTCTGCCGATACTTGGTGGGTGTGAAAGGAAGACGGTATTCTGTCGACACTTAAAGGGTGTGAAAGGATGACGGTTCTCTATCGACACTTGGAGAGTGTGAACAGATGATGGTTCTCTGTTGACACTTAAAGGGTGTGAAAGGATGACGGTTCTCTGCCACACCAGAGATTGGTGGAAGAGAGGAATTGTAAAGGCTTCTCCGCCTTACTGTGGGAGCAAAAGGAGTGTCACTTTGGTAATAGTGCAATACCTGAAAAGGGAGTCTTGAGAGAGTGAATGTAGGTCGTGTTTGACCGAACCATTATAAATCTTTTTGTCTTTTTATTTTTTGCATTTATTTTTTACAATTTGTTTGTTGTGGTTGAAAAGCTTATTTTAATCTAAAATCAAATTGATCTAAAATTTAAAATGGTTTTCTATTAAAAAGTCTAAGAGAAATTTTAAATTACCAATTCACCCTCCCCCCTCATGGTTAGCCTTGGGACAATTGCTTAGGTTTAACAACCTATACTGAATCAACACTTCTCCACGTTGTTGTGGAGGCAAAAGTAGAATAATTATAATATTAGTGCAATACCCGGATAGGAGTATTCTAGGGAGTGGATGTATGTATAAGTTGATCAAACCACTATAAAATTTATTGTGTGCTCTTTCTTATTTGTTTTTTATTTTTTAGCATTTTTGTTGCTACACTAGAAATTTCCTACACAAATTCCATCTTTTATTTTAAGATGCAGTTAAGTTAATTTGTGATTAGCAAAAAGAGAAATATCATATTTTAGTTGAATTACTCGTACCTCAAAATGAAAAATATTTCAATTTTTGAATTGCTTCCATGTGTTAAGTTACTCATTTAAATTATTTTTCAAAACTCACTATGTAGCTTAAAACGAAAATAAAGTTTTTGTTGTAGTATTTTTTTTTTTAAATACCAATTTATCCCCCCTCTTGGTGCACCTAGGAATAATTCACGTAGGCCTTACAACCTCCCCGAACTTTCACAATCAACTATGCTAAATTCTACTAAAAATATAAGCATATTTTTCACTATCTCTTTGAAACTCAGGCCTGAGATATCTAAAATATGTACTCTTTTTAAGGGCTCGATAGCCCAAAGCCACAATCCCCCACTAGATTTATTACTACTAAAATTATACTCTATGTATTTAATTTTAGATTTACTCAAACAAAAATATTTAGACTTTAAGATTGACCTCCATAACTCAAGTTTTCCTTCAACTCTCTCTAGTCTTATCCATAGCATCAGTAGAAAGTATACACCATAGAATATACTATTGTAAATGTTTAGGAAGAACATCCAAGCTAAAGAAAAAATGTATAGGCTTAAAACTAATCCTTGATGGAATCCACCTGAAATAGGAAAATACTTGGTCAAACCACTTTGTGTTAAAACACAAGTAACAAAACCTACATACATATTCTTGGTAACTTGAATAGGTATTACTAACTCCTTTTTTAGAACTCTGAAGAGCACTTCTGTTTGAACTTTATCATATAATTTCTCTAAATCAATAAATATCACAGGTAGATCCTCCTTATTCTCTCTATACTTTTTTATCAAAACCTCTTAATAAATGTATAGCTTCTATAGTAGACCTACCTCTCATGAATCTTTTTTTTTTTTTTTAGAAACATTAGTATCATGCCATATCCTATGCTTATAACACTCTTCCATAGTTTAGAAGTATGACACTTTAACTTAACTCCTCTATAATTTGCACACTCTTATATACATCACCTTTATTCTTAAAAATGTGAATCAACATACTACTTCACTCATGTGGCATCTTTTTTAGTCTTTATAATAATATTGAAACCTTTTATAAACCAATAGATGTACGAATATTTGTTGTGACATTGTATTTTTTACTCTTTTTTTTTTTCCTTTAGGCTTTCTTGTAGTCCTCAAAATCCTAGGAATAGTTTGGGTGTTTTGACCAATTCTAGTAGATTTTATGCTAGCTAGCTTGAGATTAATAATTTTCTTGAGCATTTTGAAGATTCTTTCTTCTTCACTAGCTCTACTCTCTATTCTCACACCCATCTCACTGACTCATTAGGTAAGCCTACCAGTAAGGTCGGGTATCATCCATGAATAGATCTGGATCCAACAATAACCTTTAAGAATTTTTTCACAAACATGTAAGAACAACTGTTGATTTGTTGCAAAACCTTTTACAAAAGGTGTAGATATTTCTTGAAGAAAAGAGAAAACTCAATGGCTTTAGCAAGAGAAGTAATTCTATAGTTTTTCACTTTCAATATAAGAAAGAAATGGAGAATATTTTTAGATTTTTTTTTTAAATGTGCAGCGACCAAATCAGTAAGAAATGTTTGGCTAAGGAGTCGATATTTTTAAACAAATTAAAGAACATTAGTGGGCAGCCATGCTAAGGAGATATTATGGCTGATTTGAAATAATTCAAATTTGCTTTAGGAGAAGAGAGTTAGAGAATAATGATTTTTTTGAATTTAATCCCATGCAGCCTTAAATTAAACAAATAGATTAGAGAAATTAAATAAAAATTTAAATTATATAAGAGAAAGAGGAACATCTAAGTGAATTCATAAACGTACATTCAAAAATTATTGTAAATGAACTAAGAATGATAGATATCTACCTTTTAGTTTGAGAAGTACTAAATAATGAAGAGAAGGCAAATAAAAAAAAAACATCAATCTTACATATTTGCAAAGCAAAATGGGCAAATAAGGAAACAACAAATAAAAGTACTAACAGTTACAACCCATGGTATTTAACGACAGGTTCAACAACCTACCATAAACAAATATAATATGAAAGTTATAGGTTCAATAGGAAAATTTGTGGGGGGCCCAAGCGGAAACGTGCCCCCCTTCGAAATTTAGAAATAACTGCTCCATCTTAAATGCAATTTTCAAATTAGAGTTCTGCGCATCTATTCCTATTTCCCGCTCTTCGTAGCTCGCATGATTCATCTTCCCCGCTCGACATTAAGCCCTAATTTAAATGCATTACTTAATTATTAAATGCTCAAGTGGATGAATGGCTTTACCCTTAGAGATAGGATACGAAATGAGCATATACGTGAAAAGGTTGGAGTTGCTCCAATAGAAGATAAGATTAGAGAGAGTCGCCTTAGATGGTTTGGTCACATAAAACGGCGGCCTTCCAATGACCCGGTTAGGAGAGTAGAGGTATTATATTTGACTTATGTTAAGAAAGGTAGGGTTAGACCTAAAAAGACTTGGTTAGAAAATATTAAGAATGATCTTTCTTTATTGAATTTAAACGATAATTTGACTTTTAATAGGACAATGAAGAAAAAGGATTCATGTAGCCAACCCCACGTAGTGGGATAAAGGCTTGTTGTTGTTGTTGTACTTAATTATTAAAGCTTTTCACCCGGCTCGTTGCACATTACAAAGGATCTGCATTGCTGGATCCTATTGAATTATCTGTCTAGCAAGGCATTTTGCTAGCATCACTACTTTTGTATGTTTCAGAATAGATTGGCTGTGTACATTGGTTGAATTCATTTTACTAGTCATTACCTGGGTATTATCTTATGCCTCATGTATATATTAGCATGGTTGTGTATATTGCTTTATCTGTCACACTAGCCTATGTAAATAAACTTTTTGACATTCGCAGGTGCAGTTCATCAAGGTGCAGCAAATGTTTAAAATGCTGCACGCCATTGGATCTGAAACGAAATGGCGAGTCATATTTAAGCTGATTGAGGTTAAGTGGGCTGTCGCTAAAATGGCAGCTACTTGACTGAAACTGATCATTGCAACTCCAGGAACACTACGACTACCAATCCAAGCTTAGAAGACTAAATCAAACAAAAATAGCTCATTCATTAACTCGGAAACAATGTTGACAACTAAAACAAACGAATTATCAATTCCTGAAATTAAGCAAGATAAAAAATTCATAGCAAGAATTCAAGAAATCCATGTATATGTTACTAGTAAATTGTTAAATCGCATGCAAAACATACACAAGGAAACGAATGTTTTCAGAGGGAGCACATTATACACAGAACTATAATGAAAAACTAAGTTATCATCGTCCAAACCATCCCTTTGCAGGCTGATGCACTTCTCCATCATTCATGAGCTTATCCAGCACCACATTTAGATCAACGGACTGCCCATTCTCGGTCAGCTTCCTCACTGTTGCCCTAACCTGTTCCCTGGAGAAGCCCATAGTTGCAACCTTGTCAACAACATCATCAACTGCAACTCTGTTTCCGGTTGGACCTCCACCACTGGGGTTTGAGCCTACCGAAGCAGCTTGAGGAAGTAACTTTGCCGTAGGGAGACGCTGGTAACTTCCGCTTCCACCTGAAGTTGGTGGTGCGGAGGAGAAAGGAGATGGTTTCGAGTTGTAGTGGGACGGCGAATTTCCATAGATGTATGGCTCTGACAAGCCAGGCCCTCCATAGCTGGAAGAGATGGGCAAGTTCCCCGAACTAGGTCTGTTTGCTGGTGGTAGCTCATACAAGGGAGGGTTACTTCCATAGTATTGATGCAATGGAGGTCCAGTTGGGGACTGAGGAGAGGGTTGTCGGATGTTTGGAAGGTAGGACTGAGAGGGTGGCATATAGGTGTTTGGCTCTTCGGGTTGGATTGGTTGGGAGTACTGGGGTACTTGAGGTGGCGACTGGTAAAGTTGGGACTGAGGTAGCCCATGCTGGGGTTGTGGATGGGACGGAGGCATTTGGTATTGCTGCTGCTGATGGATAGGTTCATTAGGCTGTCCTGGTGGAGTGTATTGTGTTAACTGATGAGATGGTTTCGAGTACTGTTGTTCTGGGAGAGAAGGGATGGAGGGTATCTGGTGTTGTAAGGGTAATTGAGCGGCATAAGGAACAGGAAGTTGGCTTTGTTGAGGAAGTGGTGGTGGTGGGGGTGGTGGGGCATTAGGAGCTGGGAGTGGAGGTGGAGGTGGAGGTGGCTGAGGAGTAATTGCTGATAGTTGAGGGGCTTGTTGCATAGATTGTTGGGGTTGAGGTGGATGTGCTTGTTGGTGCTGATATTGTTGCTTCTGCTGCAATTCAGATGGTTCTAGTGAGCTTTCAGATTGCAGGTGATCTGCCTTTGTTGAAAGCTGAAGTTTTGCAAGCTCAAGATGAGCTTCTGCAATCTCCTGCTTGTCTCGCAGGACCTGCACACCGGTTTGTACCTGCATATTATTAGATAAAATATATATAATATTAGGTTAGCTTCTATAACTACTCTTATGCAGGAATGCTTAGATAAACACGTGATATTAACAGCATGAGCTCCATTATTAGCATGGTTTTTCAGAGGAAAGTGATTTCTTGCTATATGCAGACAGAGTAGCACAACCACTAAAAGAGCCCCAAGTCTTCACATAATGGCATGGCTCGCTTTAAAAAGATATTCTCATCGGCAACTTGTCACTAAACCTTGAATAGTAATTTGTAAAACTGCCAACACAAATGAGTTTTTGATGGAACAATGATTGCAACCCTCATTGTGTATTCCATCTAATCTGAATTTCAAAAAATTATTGAACTTTAGCATGATGGCATCGAGAACATTCATAAAGCCACAAATAGTTGGGACAACGCTGATGAAAAAAATTACGATTTTCCAGATGAAAACTTTGGAATGATAAATTAATTAAGTACTAAAAAATGCAATAGAGAAGCAAGTTTTATTATCAATATTTTCAAAGAGTATTATAGTATACAACAACAACAACAAATCAAGCTTTTATCTCACTACATGGCGTCAGTTATATGAATCATTTCTCTCTATTGTGATCCGTTAAGAGTCAAATTATCATTTAAATCTAATAAAAAATATCATATTGTTACTTTCTAATCAAATCTTTTTAAGTCTACTCCTACATTTCTTAATATTGGACAAATCTAAAATATCTACTCTCCTAACCGGGTCATCGGAAGGCGCGAGCAAACCATCTAAGGCGACTCTCTCTAATCATATTTGACAATATAGCAACTCCAACCTTTTCATGTATATACTCATTTCACATTTTGGCTCTAAGAGTAAATCCACTCATCAACCTGAGCATTCTCATCTCTGCAACACTTGGCTTAATCTTATGCTTCGCTTTTAATAGCCAGCATTCAGTGCCATAAAGTATTGCAGGTCTCACCACATCTTATAGAAGTTTCCCTTAAGTTTAAGGAGGTACAAATCTATCACACAATATGCCCAATGCATTCCTCCGCTTCAGTTATCCAACCTGAATTATACTAATAATACCAACATCTATTTCATCATCCCTTTGAACAATAAACCCGAGATATTTAAACCATGTATTCTTTTTAATGACTTGATCACCCAAAGTCACAATCCCTCCACTAGATCTATTACTCCTAAAATTACATTCCATTTAATCAGTTTTAGATCTACTCAAACAAAAACATTTAAACTCTAAGGTTGACCGCCATAACTCAAGTTTTCCTCCAACTCTCTCTCGTCTCATCCACAAAAAGAATATCATCAGCCAAAAGTATACACTAAAGTATATCCTCTTACAAATGCCCAATAAGAATATCCATGAAAAAAGCAAAAAGATATAGTCTTAAAGCTGATCTATGATGCAATCCAACTGAAATATGAAAATACTTGGTCAAACCGCCTTGTGTTTGAATACAAGTAATAGCTTTTATATACTTATTCTGAATGACTTAAATATAATCATTATTAACTCATTTATTTTCTAGAAATCTCTAGAGCACTTCTCTTAGAACTTTATCATATGATTATCTAAATTAATAAATATCATATGTTGATCATACTTATCTCTATATTTCTTCATCAAACCTCTCAATAAATGTATAGCTACCATAGCAGACCTATCCGAAATGAATCCAATTTGATTTTGAGAAACATTAGTATCACTCATGTATCCTACACTCTAAATCTCTCCCATAGTTTTAAAGTATGACACATTAACTTAATTCCTCTATAATTCACACACTCTTGTACATTACCATTTTTCTTAAAAATATGAATAAACACACTACTACTTTATTTATGTGGCATTTTTTAGTATTCAAAATAATATTAAAAAGTTTTTGTTGACCCCTACACATAAAATCATGTGAAAAGAGGCAAAAAATGATGATTTAGGCAATGCATGCATTGACAAAACGCATCATTTGAAGGGTCGAATGACTTCTAATTATAAAATGGACAGCGTCGTTGCGATCAGGACATTAAATTCTGCTAGGTCAAGATCCCTCGCAATTAAATCGAACGAGAACAGTCAAAGGGGACGACCGACACCCGAAATTAAAGTGCGAAGCTGATCAAACGACGTGCGATCGACAAACGAATAGCGTCATTGCGTCCGGAATGTCGCCGGCATTCAGAATATACATTTTATTTAATAAATTTGGATCGTCTGAGATGGTGGCGAATTTCTAAGCAATTCAAATATGATATGAAGGCGTGCGTTACGAAGGAAACGAGGCCTCGAAGATGCTCGGACGATGTCCGATCAACAAACGGACAGCGCCATTGAGTCCGGAACGTCGCCGACATTCAGAATATATATTTTATTTAATAAATTTGGATTGTCTGAAAAGGTGGCAAATTTCTAGACAATCAAATATGATATGAAGGCAAGCGTTACGAAGGAAACGAGGCCTCAAAGACACTCCGATGACGTCCGATCGACAAACGGATAGCGTCATTGCGTCCGGAACGCCGCCGACATTCAGAATATATATTTTATTTAATAAATTTGGATCGTTTGAGGTGGTATCGCAAATTTCAAAGGCGATTCATATATGTCGTGAAGGAACGCATTACGAAGAAAATAAGGCCTCGGCGATGCTCAAATAAGGTCCGATACAAAACGGACTGCGCCATTGCGAGCGAAACGACGGAAATACCCTAAGTGCACTATCAATTTATCCAATTTTGATATTCGATGAGATCGACACGTTAAGCGAAGTGAAAGGCACGCAAACCAAGAAAATTGCACGCTAATCAAGGCAATTTGACTTTGCTAATGCAGTCCTGTCATTTCAAAATTAAGGCGTTAAGGGTGTATCACTAGTACAATTATAAAATTTCAGCAAAATTCAGATGCCAAATGGAGGAATAGTCAAATTCAAGATTAATGGCATTAATGTTCAAACCTCGGTTTGTCGAAAATCCTGCTCTGAACTCCGTCAAAATCCCAAAAAACCTGCTGAACTTTGTGTTGTTTCCTATCAACCCATCGTCTCTTCGCCTCGGTCGTAGTTTTCTTGCATTAAAATGAGAAAACCAAATAATTACTTCGTTGGTTTTATCTCCCTCGTTAGAACTTCAGGATTTTCAATCTCACAAGCTTCTTCCCGATATTTTCTACGCAGAAAAGTCTTCACTCCACTTCTCCCTCTGTTCGTTAACTTCCAGCCGCATGCCAAGCTTCAGAGTGGCGGCAAGTTTGCCAAGCTCTGTTTCAGCTGAGGTGAACCGAGAGTGCTTGATAGAAGTAATCCTAGTTCAAAGATCAATCAAATGTCTGTACCATAGTTGCTGATCCTGTCCCTAGAGCAAGCAGTTCATTCAGATTCAAGTCTAGCAAACTCCCGGTCTCTGCTCCAATACCCCCAACCTGCTTTACTAGATCACGTCGTTGTCTTCATCTTCAGTCGAACCAGAACCAGTTCCGATCCCTCCACACTTCAAGAACGCCACAAAGCTTGATCAGAGGCCTCCTTTACTCGAGCTCCACACATCCGAACCTCAAGAAAGCTTCTCCCCCCTGCTTCCTCCCTCACGTGCAAACCAATCTCCTTAAAAAAAAAAAATTTCCTTCAGCTCCTCTTCTCAACTCCTGACAGCAATTTCTTTCCACTTGTCGATCTACTCTAAAACCCTTCTTCATGCAATCCACGAGCTACCTCAGCCGATAAAAAATCCACTCACTACTTTTTTTAATCCATCAGTAACTACCTGCATCCTTCTTGAGGAAGATCTAAACCATTTGGCTTCTTCCCCTTTGGCACCCACTATGCAGTCTTTCACTTCAACTTGCACCAAAAAAATGCTTCGACGACAAGTGGTGATATCACAAGCTATATTTTGCTCAAGATCGAGTTCTGTTGCTGAAGAAATTTATATATTAAGACAATTTAAAGGAAGAAAAGGGGGTTTGTAAGAAATTTGCTTATGGCCAAATG
>NW_021320184.1:284610-389115 GCF_001605985.2 Dendrobium catenatum
TCTTTTCTAAAACTTGCTTAAGCAAATCTATCTTGTATTTATAATGATTAAAGTCTTTTTGTCACATCAAGATTCCTCGTTATTCTTATCATTGGTTATTGATTCTGTTTTATGGATAGTTCTTCTCTATGTTAGAGAGAGAGCCCCTATTCTATAATATCTAGAAGATATACTCACAACTAAGAAACCTTTTTAAAGAGTTGTAAAACAAAATGGAGCTTGCAAAAAAAAATTGGCCAATGATGCCAACAAAAGATGCGCAATGATGCCAAATTAATATATATATATATATATATATAAAGCAAAAGATGCGCAAAGCTCCAATCAATCGACAAGAGGCATAAAATGAGCCCACTAAAAAGCAAGATCTTCTCTCTTTTCAAATCCTTTAAAAACTTAAAAGTTTTCATGTATCAAAGGCTTGATTTTGATTGTTTTGCGATTGTGATAAATTTACTTTGGTTCATTATTCTATGAGATATTTCTTCTTAAACCAAGTGATGAAGAGATCCTTATCTCATATCAAATTGGTTTTCTTTGAGTTAGGTCATTGATTTCAAAAGACGATTCTACCCTAAAAGAAAGTTCGAGATAAGGGTAACCATGATCGAATATTCTACCATTCTTTGGATTGTAGATGATGTTAACTCATTAACTCACAAATTTTTAAAAATTAATCACATGGAATGCTACATCATATTCATGCCTTGGGTAAAAAAAAGGGTCTTTTGATTTGCTTTCTTCATTTCCTCCTCCTTTTTGAGATGTCAAAAGGGGGAGTAGTTTAGGATGTTTGCATACACTTTCGATTCCATATTTTACACTTCTATTATTAAAATAATTGTCGTAGTGTTTTGCCATCATCAAAAAGGCAGAGATGATTGCAAATTCAATTTCATGGACTATGTTTTGATGATTGGCAAACACTCTTGCTTTTCTTCAACTGCCTGTTACTACAGACATTTCAGGAATCAAAGATCGGACAGAAATCGAAACCAGCTCAAGTTTGGGAAGATTAGGGTTGAATCAGTCTGTATTTTTCTTTTTTCTTTCTTGTGTCAATTGTAATTGTTTGAAATAATTGATGTTAAGTAACCCTACACACACACTTGAGATATTTAGAACTTGTGTTTTTACTCACATCGTCCCGGACGATATTTATATCGTCCTAGATGATCGAGTTCAAAATAGAAGATCTAATCAGGATTTCTTAGTTAAGGCAGCCGTAATTAACTAATCGGTCATGACGATACCTGTATTGGAAAGGATGATATGCTCAATACAAAAAGAATTTGCTGCCATGATCAATTTTAGTATTCTATATTTTTGGAAATTGGCCAGGACGATTCTTTGATCAGCCTGGACGATATTATGTAATTATGCCTAAATTGATCCGGCAATCATGGGAGTAATTAAGGATGATTGATATAATCACAACGTCCTGGACGATTGTAAAATCATCCTGGACGATCCATTAAAAAACCCTTAGTTTCTCCTGGATGATAAATATCAGCCAGTACAAATTCAGGGCAATGCTCTAGCCGATTTGGATCAGACAGCTCAAATTTCGGTCGCTCTGGATAATTTTTCTCTAATTTGAACTGATCGGTCGGAAAATCGTGAGATCTTCCGGAACGATCAAGCAATTTTGAACTTAGAAACAAGGAGATCCTTGACCTGCAAAATAAGGAAGCTTTGAATGATAATTGGTCTGATGATGACCTTTCTGAACTTAGAAACAAGGTACATGAACTCAATGTTACTATGAGAAGACTTTCAACTTGGTGGAATCAAAGGGCTAAGGCTAGGTGGCATGAGGAAGGTAATGCAAATCACAAGCTTTTTCACAACTTTGTAATGGCTAGAAGGAATGGGAACCGTATTTTTCCAGTCAAAGATGAAGCAAATAAGTTGTAAGAGGAGGAGGATCAAATCGAGAAGGTCTTCATCAACCTCTTTGAGAAGAAATGGAAGCATAGAGAATGTGAAATAACGGGCTGGCCTTCTATTATGGAGAATCAGAAGTTAAATGCTGAAGATTTGGAGTTGTTAAATGCTGAATTTACTGAAAAGGAGCTGCAGATTTTGGTATTCCAGCAAGGGAACAATAAGTCCCCAGGTTTGGATGGCATTACCTCTTCCTTCTACAAAAGTTATTGGAATATAGTATGGGAAACTTTATGGAATGCAGTTAGAAGCTTCTTTAATTCCAGCCATATGAATAAGGAATGGAAAGACACTTTGATTGTCCTAATTCCTAAATTGAAGAATCCCTTGACTCCTTCAAACTATAGGCCCATTAGCCTATGTCAAACCAATTATAAAATTGTGGCTACTATGCTTGTTAATAGATTAAAGAAAGATATTTCTAAACTGATTTTCGAAGAACAAGCTGCCTTCATCCATGGAAGATCTATTGTTGAACACTATCTATTAGCTCAGGAGATTTTTCACAAGTTCAAAATCTCAAAGAACAAGAAGGGAATGATGGCTGTTAAGCTTGATATGGAGCAAGCTTATGATAGCATGGGATGGGAAACTCTTCGTCATATTTTGAGATGGTATGGTTTTCCTATGCTTTCTCTAACCTCCTCTTGGAATGTGTTGTGGATGTGAGATTCTCCATTACCATTAACGGGAAGAATTCTGGATGGATCAATGCTCAAAGTGGATTCCGTTAGGGATGTCCACTTTCACCATATTTATTCATCATGTGTTTTCAGTTGATCACTAACTCATTGGAGCAAAGAGGGAAGAGTCTTGGCATTCAAATTTCAAGTGGAGGACCGAAGATTACTCATTTACTTTATGCAGATGACGCTCTTATTTGTTCTCATGCATCTGTTGAGCTTGCTAGAACTATGAAGAACATTGTGGAGAAGTTTTGTAAGTGGACTGGACAAAAAATCAATGTTAGTAAATCTCAGTTGCTTTTTGGTAAGGTGGTCAGCTGTCATATGAGGAAGAAGATTAGAAGATTGGAAGAATTCTTGGTTTCAAGATAGTGAAGGAAATGAAGTACTTAGGAGTGAAGATCTCACTTGCAAGACTTAAGATGGCTGATTATCAAGAGATTCTTAGTAATGCCATGGAAAGACTTAATAAATGGAGTAGGAAATCTTTATCCTTGGGAGGTAAATTGATTCTCATAGAAAGCTCTTTGCTCTCTATGACAAATTTTCTAATTACCCAGTCTTTCGTACCTAAGAGGCTATTACATGATTTGGAAAAGATGTGTAGAAGCTTTATTTGCAATAATAATGATGGCACTAAGGGGATGCACTACATTGATTGGAATGATATTTGCAAACCAAGAAGTTTGGGAGGATTGGGATTACATTCTCCTATACAGAGAATCCGATCTTTAAGATCAAGGTGACATGGAATTATATTCAGAAGCCTCACTCTTTGCTTCACCGTGTCATGGAAAGAAAATATGGTGACAATGTAATGAATGGAACTCAAAGGAGCATTAGTTCAAATACCTGGAAAATTCTGGTGGAAGGGGGGAGTAATCTAAGGATGGCGATGCATTGGAAGGAGGTGAAAGAAGACAAAATCAATATTCTGAATTACACTTGGGTGCTTGATAAATGCATTAATCATTGGCCTACTTTCACGGACTACAACTTCCTAGATGGTAAGAATGTGCAGCAATGATTCTATCTAATGGTATGTGGAATTGTGAATTGTTACAAAGAGCATTTCATCCATACCTTATTTCTTTAATCACTCAAGTTCCAATTGATTATGATGATGAGGACCAGATGGTGCTGATGAAGATGTGTTCGGGGAAGACGGTGTCTGCCATGGTATATGAACAAATGTGGATTAATAAATGCAATTGGGAGGATGTGGAATATTTCAGCTGTGTAAAGAAGTTGAAAATGAGCAAGAACATTGAAATTTTCTGGTGGAGAATTGGTAAATCAGCTATACCAACTAATATGTTTCTTATGAACCGCAAAATCTCAGATAATTCCCTTTGTCCTAGAGGTTGCCAAGCTAATGAAACGTATGAGCACATTATGGTACAATGTAAGTATCTGATCGAAATCATTATGAAGCTGCGGGAGTGGGGAATTTTTATTCCTATTTTCCATTCACTGGATTGCTGTTTGGAGGAATTAAGGTAGATGTCTGCCCAGAATTCTAGTATTGTTCAGGTGTATTGTTCTATTGTTTATTATTCTTGGAAGAACCGAAATGATATTAAGCATGGTAAGTCTGCTATGCCATGCTCCAATGTTGCTACTAATGCTCTATTTTATGCAGCTTCCAAATCTGGTCCACTTCTTTCTAGCTGGGGTACTAATCTCCTTAGGGAGTCTCAAAGAACGTGGTACCCTCCACCGAAAGAATGGATTAAGGTTAATGTAGATGCATCTTTGACAAGCTCTAATTTGGCTGGCATTGGAGGAATCTTTCGGGATCACAAAGGACGGTTTATTAATGCATTTGGAAAGAATGGAATTCATTGGGATATTGGCCATCTTGAGTTACAAGCTGTCCTCACGGTTAAAGAATTTTTGAAGAATTGGATGTTGGAATGTAAAGGGCTAATCATAGAGAGTGATAATATCAATATTATCAAATTCATTCAGAATTTTTCAAAGGAGAATAAGGAGAATGTGGAGAAGTGGCCATACAAGAATTTTATGTTTTTTAAATGATTTCAATAAAGTAGTCTTCCTCCATGCATATAGAAATTGTAATAAAGTAGCAAATTGTTGTGCTACTATGGCATTGGAGAGTAGTTTTTTCTTTGATAGCTTCTCCTTTGATTGCATTCCTTCCTTGTTGTTAGGCTTAATCAAGGAAGAATGTGATCCCTTTATTACTTGTACTTAGGTTGTTTCTTTGGTTTAATGCTATTTGATGCATTTCTTTAAAAAAAAAAAAAAAAAGAGAGAGAGAAGATGCAAATTGCATTTAAAAGAAAAAAAAAAAGCTATTACAAACTAGAAAAGAAATAACCTAATGGCAATCCTTCCAAAACTTGCAAAAGGAAGCCTTATTAAAATAAAATTAATAAGAAGAAGTATATTTGAAAGATATGGAATTTCTTAAAGAAAATAAGATCCCCTACTCCTTATTTTAAATCGATTGGGGTGGAGGGGATAGAAAAAAACCTAAAATAACAATTTCCATAGCAACTAATAAAAGAAAAAAAATAAGGTTCTTCATGCTTTGATGTCCACCGTATCTTCACTTCCACTACCTATATAAAAACCATGTCATGACATTCAAGCCACCAATCATCATATTCCGTAGCCTTATGAAGAAAAAATGTTCTTTCAAATACTACTTTACCAATTGAATGACTTAACATATCCATCCATAGATATCCAACTTCATTCAAGAATTTTACCATTTCTTTTTTATACAAACTGACTTCAGCCATTCATTCTTATTTATGTGATAGATGGTGAAGTGACAACATCACTTTTACCAAGCATTCCCATTTTTCTCCCTCTAAGGCTGCCTTTGATTGGGACAAAATCTTTGTTTAACTTCTTCTTTTGCTTAGACGGCAACTAAAATTTTCCATCCTCAATCAAGCATTCTTTATTATTTACATTATTTATAACAGTCAAGGAATTCGCCATACCATCTAAGCCTTTTTTCAGAACCTAGAACATTGTCTTTATTATCAACTCCAACAAGATCATCTTAACCATTATCTTGTTTAACTTCATGTACACTCCCGTTCTCTGATAGCTCCACCTGATGAATAGAACCATTAATTCCTTCAGCCATATCACTACTGTTTTCATAATTCTGGACTATATTTCCTGCTAGATCAATAATAAAAACTTTTGAAACTTGAGCCTTATTTTCTACACCAATCCCTATAATGTATGCATCTACAGCATGTAATAACACCTGCTCGCCCAAAACAAGAATCTCTGAATTTTAAGCTTCCAATCAAGACCCAATCTCGAAAATAAGAGAAAGTACATTAAATTTATTAGCATTATCCAAATGACCATGAACAAAGTCTCCAACTAAAGAATGAGCTATAGAATTTTGAATTTGGTTTTGAAACATGTTCATCCTTTTATTCTTCAACTTCACATGTATCCAAGGACCATATTCTCTAGAATGAGCACTAGCCATTATATTTTTACCCAAATCTTTACTCCCATCATTCATTGATTCCTTATGCATTTTATTTTGGTCTTCTTTTATAGCATCCAAACACATATCAATCTTATGGCCTATCTTACCACAATTGAAGCACAAAGATGAGATTTTCTCATACTCTCATTTTTGAAAAAAACTTCCACAAAGACCATCAATCCAAACACCATTAACTAATTTAGAGTCAAGGTTAATACGAACACAGGCTCTAGCGAATTCACGTCACCCCCATTTAAATATTTTTCCATCCAAAAACAATGGAACTCCTATCTTTGAAACAATCTTTGTAACATTCACCTCATCCCAACAATATAAAGGTAGAAGAGGAAACCGGATCCAAATTGGTGAGGATAGGCTTTTTAATGAGGTTGGTAAAAATTGAGGTGACACTTATCCATCCCTAGTATGTGTCCACCCACAAACCATGGACCTCCACTTAGAACTTCTTCCATTATTTGAGAAGATTGGAAAGAGCACAAAATCTAATCTAAGCCCAATGAGGTGAGATGAAAGGTTCCAATTCTATTCCATTATCTCCTCAACTCAATGCTACAAATAAAAAATGTAACACCTTTCCCAAACACTTTCACCACAAGAGATTTTTTAAGAAGTTTAACATTCTCACATAACTTATCCATATTCAAATTAACCACATTTGCATCACCCTCCACATCAGAAACTGTTTCCACAAATTTCACTTTAATATGATTGGACTTAAACCAATCATTATCTAAACCAAATTTGCAGTTATCAGTGTTCAGAACAACCTTCATACCCTTCTCAATTTGCAGTTCTTCCTTAGGAATCAGACCTTTATCTGATATTATCTCCTTCAAATTCAAATTTGAATGATCTTAATTTTCTGCAACATTTTCAGCAATAGAGGAAAATCTATTAACTTTCAGTTTTAAGCCAAAAGAAGCTGAAGCCTTTGAGTCATTAGCCAACCCCAGCAACAAATTCTTAGTCGAAGAGGAGTGAACAGCCGAATCATCTTTCTCTAGGGATTTAATTACCTCCTTTCCCTTACCCAGCACCGAAGCAGACCCGTGTATGGTCTTAAACCACCCTTCACTAATGGTCAAAGGTCTTTGTTTAAACAATCCTTCCCAAATTGAAATACATCTACTTTTGGATCCACCATGATATAAATCAATAGGATACTGCATAGAATATGGGATGGAGGTATGCCGGTCATCAGCATCCAATGACAAGCGACCCTCCGCCACCATTCAAACCAGCTGGGAAATAAGGATCGGAAGAATTCAAAATAAATTGAAGCTTTCTCTCTCTAAAAACCTGGAGACTTTATCTCTTCTCGGATCAGCAGATAACATCAACTTCCTTTTTCCTATCACTTATGTATTTGACTAATAGTAAACTTGATATAATTATTAGTATATATCTTTGTGCTAGATTTGAAGATGATTCCAAGGAATCCTATATGACTATAGTTAAGAGAATTCTTAGATACTTTATGGGCACCCAAAATTTAGGTATCTGATATCCTAAACATAGTTCTTCCTTTGAAATCATAGGATATTATTGTGGATCTGTTTTCATGGTTTATGATTTTGATGATAGCAAACACTCTTAATTCTCTACGATTTCCTTATCTACTAACATTTCAGGTCCACGCGATCAGAGTGTAATTTGGAACCAGCTCAAGATTGGGTAGACTAGGTCTGAGTTAGTTTGTACCCTTTTTTCCTTTCTTGAGTCTTTTGTATTTGGTGTGGCTCTTGATGCTTTATAACTTGGAAGATTTTTTTACTGTTCCCTAAAGTTTACTATTTTTGGTAACATCATCTAGGATGATATTTTTATCGGCCTGGATGATATATTCAAAAATAGAAACCCTACTTAGGGCATCCTTATTAAGGTAGCCGTCATAAAGAACATCGTCTAGGACGATTTTATATCGGCCAGGACGATAGGCTCAAAATAGAAAGAATCTGCTGCCAAATCTATTTAGGAATTACTTATTTTTTTACATCATCCAGGAGATCGGCATGGACTATAAAATATCATCCAGGATGATTCAGCATAATTTTTCCTAATTAATATGGCATTTAATGAAAGCAATTATGACCTAATTGGACAATCAAATCATCCTAGACGATCACAGGATCGTCCAGGATGATATTCCACAATTTGTATTGATCATCCAAAATAATATAATATCATCCTGGACGATATGAATAAATTTCTTATGATCTTCTCAAATTGTTCTGGCTGATTAGGCTTAATTTGAACTAATCATACAGGATGATAGGAATATCATTCTGGATGATAACATCAGCAACTTGTATTAATGAACTCTTTTTGAGATCTCCTATTTAAGCTTTGACAAGTCACTTTTGTAAGTGTCTTTGGCATCCATTATAACTTCATTCTTTTGGGGGATACTTGAAGAGAGAGCTTGAAAGGGAGTGAGGAATGGGTGAAGTCTGAGAGAGGGAGAATATCCTGTGAGGGGGGACTCAAGGGAGTGTGGAGGGGGATTCCACACGGTTGCTCCAGCAGGCTTGCACCTTAATACTGTCGGATTCAAGACTTATCTCGAGGGAAGTTCACTAAAGAAGAAGATCTCTTTGGTGTCAAAGGATTCGGCGACTCCGCCGCACCGGGGAAGGTGGAAGTAATTTTGTAAGGGCTTCTCCGTCTAGCTGTGGGGGATAAAGGAGAGACACTTGTGTTAGTGCAATACTTGGAGGGTGCCTCCAAGGAGTGGACGTAAGTCAAGGTTTGATTGAACCACTATAAATCTGGTGTGTTCTTTCCTTTATTACTTTCGCATTAATTTTCGCATTTGGTTTTCTTTGTGGTGATATTGGTTTTGGTTTGTAGTTTTGTTTTAAAAGATCTTTAACAACCAATTCACCTCTCTCTTTTTTAGCCTTGGGCTAGTTCATAAGGGCCTAACATCCCTAACGAACTTTCAGATATTCTAACTTAGACTTTGCAAGGTGTAGGATAGATAGAAAAAGCACATTATGAGCCATTCAATTAATAGGACAATCACTAGTTTCATGGTATACTAAGAAGCAAAATTTTGTAGCCCTTATTGCAGATCTATTTTTATGGTTTATGACTTTGATGATAGCAAATACTCTTATTTCTCTACGACTGCCATATCTACTAACATTTTAGGTCCACAAGAATAGACTGCAGTTTCGAACCAGCTCAAGATTGGGTAGAATAGGTTTGAGTCAGTTTGTATCTTTTTTTTCTTTCTTGAGTCTATTGTAATTGGTGTGGTTCCTAAAGCTATGTAACTTTGCACACACACACACCTTGGTAGTTTTTCTGACTATTCCCTAGAGTTTACTATTTTTTATAACATCATCCAAGATGATATTTATATCGGCCCGGACGATCGGTTCAAAAGCAGAAACACTAATTAGGGCGTTCTCATTAAGGTAAACATCATTAAGACGATCAACCTGGATGATACTTGTATCGGCCAGGATGATAGGCTAAAAATAGAAAGAATCAACCACTATAATCAATTTAGGTATTATTTATTTTAGGACATCGACCAGGACAATATCCACATCGTCCTGAACAATCTAACTCAATTATGCCTAAATTAATCTAGTATCTATATCTTTCAACCGTGGATGATGGAGTATAGAGGAATAATAATTGAAGGAGATAATATCAGTGTTATCAACTTCGTAATAAATTTATTAAAGAAGACCAATTGGCAAAGGATGGATTGGATCGTGAAGGATTTTATGTTCTTGACCGACTTCAATAAGGTGATTCTTAATCATGTTCATAGGAATTGTAATAAGGTAGCCGATTGTTGTGCTACTTTAGCTTTAGATTCTAATTTTTACTTTGATAGCTCTTCTTTTGCTAGCATTCCTTCTTCTCTTTGTTTTCTTTTGAAGATGGAATGTGAGCCTCTACTTTAGTTGTATCTTGTTTTTTCTTTATTAATTGCAAATTGCATTTCTCAAAAAAAAAAAACTAGTATCTATAGAAAGCATTAAAGGCTGATTGATTTGATCACATCATCTGGGATGATCGCAGGATCAGCCAGGATGATACCCTGGATGATTTACATCGACCAACTTCTTTTAAGGGCGATGTCTAGGATGATATTCCACAATTTATACTGATCATCTATAACGATATATTATCATCTTGGATGATATGAATCAATTTCTTCTGATCGTCCCAGATCATCCCGGGCTAATTGAGCTTAATTTGTACTAATCGGCTAGGATGATATTCATATCAGCCTGGATGAGAAAGTCATAAATTGTATTAATGACCCTGTTAGAACTTCTATTTAAGCTTTGACAAGGCACTTTGTAAGTATCTTTGACAGCCATTATAGCTTCGTTCTTTTGGGGGAAACTTGAAGAGAGAGCTTTAAAGGGAGTGAGGAAAGGGTGGAGTTTGAGAGAGGGAGAAGATCCTTTGAGGGCATTTTAAGGGAGTGTGGAGGGGGTTCCTCACGGTTGCTCTGGTGAGCTCGCACCTTAGTACCATCGGATTCAAGGCTTATCTTGAAGGAAGTTCACCAAAGAATAAGATCTCTTTGGTGTCAAAGAACCTAGCTACTCCGCCGCATCGGGGAAGGTGGAAGTGATTTTGTAAGGGCTTCTCTGCCTAGCTATGGGGGCTAAAGGAGAGACTCTGAGTTTAGTGTAATACTTAGAGGGTTCCTCTGAGTAGTGGACGTAGGTCAAGGTTTGACCAAACCACTATAAATCTGGTGTGTTCTTTCTTGTATTACTTCCGCATTTATTTTCTTCACCTTGGTTTTTATTGTGGTGAATTTTGGTTTTATTGTTATATCAGTTTAAAGATTTTTCTTTACTAATTCACCTCTCTTAATTAGCCTTGGGACTAGTTCATCAGGGCCTAACATCCCTTATGAACTTTCAAGTGATATCAGAGCACTTTTCAGTGGTATCAGAACACTTTCAAGTGGTATCACAGCGGGTTTCATAAAATCTAAGTTTGAAAACTTTTTTAATTTTAATCCATGGCTAATTTTGGTAATCGTAATATTGCGGAAGGTTATTCAATCATCAAACTACCTTTATTTGAAAATATTACATTTGATTTTTGGAAAATTTGCATGTCTACTTTTTTACAATTAGTTGATTTTCGTATGTGGCATATGGTTTTAACTTGTTATTCATTACCGTAATGTGTTATAGATGGAGTTAAAACTAATATTCCTTTTAATAAATGGAATAAAGAAGAACAAATCAATGCTCAATTGAATGCAAAATCTTTAAATTATTTTTTATGTGCTTTAAATTCTGAAGATTTTATGTTAGTTTCCACGTGCACTACTGGTAAGGAAATTTGGGATAAACTACACATCATATACGAAGGCACTAACGAAATCAAACAATCTAAGTTAAATATGTTAATGCATGATTATGAACTATTTTCCATGAAACCTTATGAGATGATCTTAGACATGTATACTAGGTTTATTCAAATTGATACATCACTACATGCTTTAAGAAAAAAACTTTCAAACTTTGAAAAAAGTTAATAAAATTCTTCGTTGTTTATTGGATAAATTTGATGCTAAAGTTGTTGCTATTTGTGAATCAAAAGTTTTGAATGAATATTCTATTGATAATTTGATTCGCTCACTCATTGCCTACGAGCAAAGTTTGGGTCAAAGACTTTTGGATGCAGGTTAAACGATAGTGCTAAAAGCTGAAGATACGGAAAGAGGTAGCTTAGTTGGTGACGAAAGCAATGACTTAACAAGCAATTTAAAAAGCTCATCAAAGCATAAGCACCAACAATAGTGGAATAAAGGTAAAATGGGTAAGAATGTTAATATTTCTTCTGACATTATTTGGTTGGATGTAGGAAGCCTAGACATATGAAAAATCAGTGCCCTAAATTGAGAATTCTTCTTGCAAATGGAAAGCGTAAAGCAAAGCAAATTATAAACTGGGAAATAATGAAAAGCAAAAAATTTATTGGGCAGATCTTGCTTCTAATTCATCTGATCAGGAACAAGACGATGTTTGAAATATTTTGTGTGTACTTTTTATGTTTGCATGTTTTGTTTGTTCTTTTTTCATTTTTTGATTTAATTTTTTATTATTTTTTTTTCTTTCTTTTCTATTTCGTTAGATTTTTTAATTTTTGTCTTTAATTTTCTTTTTTATGTGTTTTCTCTGATCAACACACACGTTCACCTTTCTAAAAATGAAAAACCTACATCCTATTTTTTTAAATTCATATAAAAATTGTGTTTTACTTTTCTAAAAATAGTCAAATGAAGAAAACTCATATTTTTTACTCTAAATCTTTGTTTCTTAAAAGAGGTTATTCTACTTTTGATTTAAAATATTTTTCATATTTTAAATTAGTTTTTGTAACTAAAAATTTTTATCTCCCTACATTTTATTTATCTCATAGGAATCTTTTGCAAGTTGTTGAATCTACCTCATAATTTTCTTAATCAATAAATTCAATTTGTCAATAGGATGGGTTTACTTTTTGTTTTTAAGATTTTAGAAAGGTAGCATATTCAAAAAATATGCCAATGATACCAAAAATAAAAGATGCACAAAGATGCCAAATTGAGAAAAAGGAAATACACAAAGTGTATCAAAAATCAAAAGATGCGCAATGCGCCAACCAATTGTCAAGAGGCATAAAATGAGCCCACAAAATTTAATGTTTACCATTCTTGTACTTCTTAAAGCTTAAGAAAACCCATGATACTTTGAAAATCTTGATTACTTATTTAACAATTCGTGCATTAATCTTCTATTAGATATATTTTTTGGAAGGAGTTTTGAAAAATGATTATTTCTTTCTCTAATTTATTCCATGATTTAGATATTGAATTAAAAGTTTTTTAGCCTTTAAAAGAACTAGAGTTTGGATTATCAAATTCTGAATTTCTAACCTTTTCTGGGCTATGCGTGTCAATATAATTCTACTATGCTTTTTAATAAAATCAAGAGGTAACTTTCTCATTTTAAAAATATTTGTTTTGTTCACTAGATCAGGGATCATTTTTTTCTTTTAGTCATTTTTTTTAATTGTTTGTTCCCCTTCTCCTTTTGATAATATCAAAGGGGGAGAACGTACCTGTTGATTTTGTATCCTTTTTCATGTAATTTTTCTTTCAAAAATTAAAAACAACAAATTTTTTTTATCTCCCCTATTTTTAAAAGTTTTATTCTAGTGAGGGAGAGATTAGGAAAAAATGTTTTGTTCTTTGCAAATTTAAATAGCAATGTTTGCCATCATCAAAAAGGGGGAGATTGTTACGGATCTATTTTTATGGTTTATGATTTTGATGATAGAAAACACTCTTATTTCTCTACGACTGCCTTATCTACAGACATTTCAAGTCCACAAGATCAGACTCTAGTTTGGAACTAGCTCAAGATTGGTTAGACTAGGTCTGAGTATGTTTGTACCCTTTTTCCTTTCTTGAGTCTATTGTAATTGGTGTGGCTCCTCATGCTATATAACTTTGCACACACACACCTTGGAAGTTTTTCTAACTATTCCCTAGAGTTTACTATTTTTGGTAAAATCGTCCGAGACAATATTTATATCAGCCCAAACAATCAGTTCAAAAGCAAAAACCATAATTAGGGCATCCTTATTAAGGTAGCCGTCATTAAGCCGATCGGCCTGGACGATACTTGTATCGGCCAGGATGATAGGCTAAAAATAGAAAAAATTAGCTGCCATAATCAATTTAGGTATTCTTTATTTTAGGGCATCCGCCACGATAATATCGACATCGTCCTGGATGATCTAACTTAATTATGCCTAAATTAATATGGTATCTATGGAAAGTATTAAAGGCTGATTGATTCAATCACATCATCTGCGATGATCGCAGGATCAGACAGGACGATACCCTGGATGATTTACATCGGCCATCTTCTTTTCAGGGCGCTGTCCAGGAAAATATTCCACGATTTGTACTGATCGGCTAGGACGATATATTATCATCCTAGATGATATAAATCAATTTCTTCTGATCGTCCCGAGCTAATTGAGCTTAATTTATATTGATCGGCCAGGATAATATTCATACCGGCCTGGAAGATAAAGTCAACAAGTTGCATTAATGAGCCTGTTTTGAGATCTCCTATTTATGCTTTGACAAGGCACTTTGTAAGTGTCTTTGGCAGCCACTATAGCTTCGTTCTTTTGGGGGAAACTTGAAGAGAGAGCTTGAAAGAGAGTGACGAAAGGGTGGAGTTTGAGAGAGGAGAAGATCCTTGGAGGGGGTTTCAAGGGAGTGTGGAGGGGGTTCGACACAATTGCTCTCGCGAGCTCGCACCTTAGTACCATCGGATTCAAGGCTTGTCTCTAGGGAAGTTCACCAAAGAAGAACATCTCTTTAGTGTCAAAGGACCTGGCTACTACGCCGCACCAGGGAAGGTGGAAGTGATTTTGTAAGGGCTTCTCCGCCTAGCTGTGGGGGCAAAAAGAGAGACACTGGGTTTAGTACAATACTCGGAGGGTGCCTCCAAGGAGTGGACGTAGGTCAAGGGTTGACTGAACCACTATAAATCTGGTGTGTTTTTACCTGTATTACTTTCGCATTTATTTTTTGCACCTTGGTTTTTATTGTGGTGAATTTTGGTTTGATTGTTATCTCTGTTTAAAGATTTTTCTTTTCCAATTCACCTCACTTATTTTTTCTTGGGATTAGATCATCAGGGCCTAACATCCCTAACGAACTTTCAATTGGTATCAAAGCACTTTCAAGTGGTATCAGAGCACTTTCAAGTGGTATCAAAGCACTTTCATCCCTATCTATCACTAAGGAATAATATATAACTATAAGAAGTTATGTTACCCAAGTCTTATGACAAAAATAAAAGATCATATACCTTGGACTATATGTAGGCACCATTCCTATCTTGCGTGATAACTAATGTCATTTGCATTTTAAAAAATCTAACTCAACACTCCGCACAAAGTATATCAATATTAGACATCATTTTATTAGAGATCATGTAGCTAAGAGAGACATAGAATTGTATTATATAGTCACTTAAAATCAATTGGCAGACATAATCATAAAACCCCTAAACTATAATACCTTTAGCACGTTGAGGACTTTATTAGGTATCCTTGATATTCATTCGTGACTTAGGGCAAAGTGAAATCAACAACATGTGAAGTAATTTATTTTTTTGTTTTTTTTTTAGTTTTGTTTGTATTTATTTATTTATTTTTTTCTTCTCTTTTGTTTTTTGATAATTCTAGTTAGTAACAATTCCTTAAACTTCATACATCAAGCTATTTAAAAACAAATTAAATTAAAATGAAAATGAAAAATTTGGTTACATTATATTGTATGAAAAACATTCATATTGTATGATCTTCATACATAATATAATTACCTCAGTTGTATAGTACGATCTTCACATTTCTACACATCCTCACCCCTCGTAAAATCAACGGCTCCTATTTGACCAATAAATATTAATCGTACTATACAACCACGACTTCGTATAAGATCATCCATGTATTTATAGCTGTTGCACAAATTCAAAAAGAATTGTATGATAATAATTGCACTATTATATTGTACAAATACCTATTCATACAGGAAAATATATTTGTTAAGAAGTCATACAGATGACTCCTCGGGATGACTGTTTTTGCCAAGATCATCCGAGATGATCATAATTATATTGTACTATTTGACCACCATTTTTGACAAGTATTCCAAACAATGAACCTCAATTATATTGTACAATCTACTAAAAACTCTATAAATTATAAAGATTCTAAGGATATCATTCACTTAACTTTAACTTCCTTTCATTCACCTCTTCTCTAATCCTTACTCTTTTAAATGGTTTGAGGTAGTAAAGAAGCACGTCTCATTTAGGGTAGTTCCTATTGTCATCTTGCGGATGATGGGCTTCAAACTATAGAAGATGAGGCATCATATCATCGCTTCAAAATAGCTCATATCACACCCTCTCATCTCCTAGACTAGCCTGCCCTCAATTATCATGTCAAGAATCTTTTTGCTTCCACTACACTACACTTTCTTCTTACCATAGTTGTTCCTTTCAATTTTTAACTCCACTTTGAATTCTTTTCTTCAAGTATTAGAGTTAATGTAGAATACTTAGTAATATCCTCATATGTCTATAAGAAACCTATCGAAATCATTTAAGGGTGACTATGATTAGATTGGTTTCAACATCACTATTAGACATCATCCCTTGATTCAACACCATCCCTTAGTTCATTTCGTGCTTAAACCAAAATGCCTGAGTAATCCAAAACATCCTTAAAACATCACCTAAGGCTTGGGATATGGTCAATATTACTCCACTGCTAGCATTGGTTATATATTTCATTATGTCAGACACACCTATTGATGAGGCTCACATTATTATAAGTTATTTCTAGAATCTCACTGTTATCTAACAACCTTCCACCCAATGAAAGTAAAATATTGCTCTAAAACATATAGTAGCCTAGATCCTCGACTAGAAATATCAAATTATTTGTTATGGAACTATAAATTATTATCTTACCTTTTATATTGACATTGCATTTCAAATTTTCTTTCACTAACACTGGAAAGATGAGCTAGTAGTGGACCCAAATTTTTATTTAGAAGCAGAAAACATTCTTGCTCCAGCATCAGCGCAAGTACCCGCACCTGCACAACACTAAGGTGATCTCTATGCCATCATGGTAGAGTGTTTTTCTAACTTGAATAGTAGGATTACCCCTCATACCAAAGAGAGTAATCAGCACTGGCTTAGATAAAGCATCAGAATAAAGTGCTTCTATAGCACCACTAGTAGTTCCAATAGTATGAGGCTAATATTCTGTGGTTCACCAAGTAATTATTTTCTCTTAGTCAATTTTTTTTTACCACCTCCACCACCACCACCTAATAGGGGCCATTATACTTTTAGAAATATGTCTTTTTTGTACTTTATGTTGGTTTATTTTGTTAGACTTTCTTTTTGATGCAGGTATATATATTTTTTTTTTCATTACCTCCTTTTTGTGATGTTAAAAGGGGGGTAGTATTTGGTTGTAGCTCATTCTTATTCTATTTAGTTCTATATTTTGTTCTTTATTTTTCATATGTTTATGGTAAATTTTAGCTCTTATCTATTTTTATTTAATTAAATTAATAATAATAAATAAATAATGTCTATTTTGTTCCCATATTTTTAAATACTTATCTTAGGAAGGGGGAGCATAGGTGGAAATATAATTAACTTGCTTTTTAACAAAAAAAAAGGTTTGACATCATCAAAAAAGGGGAGATTTTTTTAATACATGATCCCTAGCTTTTGATTTTGATGATCACAAATATTATTGATTGAATCTCTAATTTTCTTAGTATTTATATGGTATATCTCTATTTTTTTGTATAATAATATTTTTGGTATATCATACACCATGCAATAAGTTTCAAGACTTAAAATTGGGTCAAATAAGATATTATTTTGTAAGAGTCTATATTTTTATTTTTTTTATTTTTATATTTTCTTAGTCTAAGCCATGTAAGGGTGTATGCTAATTTTGCAATTGTCACACACACACTAGGGAGCGAGAAAATAAATTTTAAAATTTTTGAACTAATCATATCATATGATCTATATCATATTATACGATTAGTTATTTGTAAAATCAGTTAAAATGGCTAATCATGTAATTAATGCTTTTAATCAAATCATATTGCATGAACATGATCATATTGTATGATAAGTTTAACATGAAAATCCAAGCCTCCAATCAAAATAAGTAAGTATTTCTATATTTTTGTTTGTACTATAAGAATCCCTTCATATTATATGATATTTAAAAACTTACTTAATTTTATCCTCATGATTACTCAATCAAATCAAAGTTTAATATATGTGGTAGATCATACCATATGATATGAATTATATAGTACGGTAGGACGAGACAAAATTCTATCATTTTAGATGAAACCTTAGTTTTTGAACTAATCATATAATATGATGTCAAACATTTTGGATTATAAGAAGAAATAATTTTATTCATTCTGAAAATCAATCTGAATGATCTTAAGATAATTAAACTAATCATATTATACCATCTACAGATCATACTGTATGATAAATATACAAAACCTGAAGATAATTAAACTAATCATATTATACCATCTACAGATCATAGTGTATGATAAGTATACAAAACTTGAATAGTTCATCCTATGATCATTACATCGTACTGAACAAACTCTAGTTTTTAAACTAATTGTACTGAATGAACAAAATTGGCATAATTAAATGTTTAGGTTTCTTTTGTAGCCTTATATAAATATTTCTTATTAGACTCTTAAGAAATCTTTGGCTAGTGAAGTAACTCTAAGAGAGAGCTTTGTGAGGCCCTAGAGCATTGGAGAAGGAGAAGGTGAAGATCTGAGATAGAGAGAAGTAGTTTGAGGGGATTCAACATGGTTGCTTTATGAGAACTTGCACTATGATTCCTTCAGTGGCTTTGTTGGTATCTTGGGATTGCTCTGTAGGGAAAATCTTCAAAGCTAAAGATCCTCAAGTTTTTTGCCTTCACCACAAGGGTGAAAAAGCTTCCAAAGTTCTCTAACTTCACTAGGAGGTGAAAAAGGATTTTAGTACTCTGCTGCACAAGTTTGGTGAGATTGCGTAAGAGTTTCTCCACCTTATTGTGGGGGCTAAAGGAAAGACACTAAAGGTTTAGTGAAATATTCAAAGAGGCCTCTGAGGAGTGAACGTAGGTCATGTTTAGACCGAACCACTATAAAATTAGGTGTGCTCATTCTACTTTATTTTATAAGTTTTATTTTTTTTTTTGCATTTTAGTTTCTTGCATGTTTATTATTCATACAAATCTATGTTATGATTATCAAGCTTTGGTTGTGTTGATTATTATTGGAAAAGAAAATAAAATTTTAAAAATAAAATAAAGAAAAATATTTTTTATTCTTTTTATAATACCAAAATCAAAGGAGCAAAATTACATAATTTTTATAAAGTTCTTCCTCTTGCATTTTTGTTAAATAATCAAAAAGGGGCTCTAACAAGGTTTAACCACCTCACTTGAACTTTCAGATTTGACATATGTTCAGAAAGATAGAGGTAGTCCTAAAAAGACTTGGTTAGAAAATATTAGAAATTATCTTTTTTAAATAGATTTAAATGAGAATTTTACTCTTAATAGGACATAATGAAGAAAAATAACTCATGTGACTAACCCCACATAGTGGGATCAAGGCTTGATGTTGTTTTTGTAATGGAATAGTGTCAATCTAACCCAAATAGATAAAATTAATTAATTTAGACATTACCATTTGAAATATAATAATTTTATAATTTTTATTCATTTTAATATGAGACAGAAATAAGTTGTCTAGTTATTACATTTTTGGTTGATGGAAATGTTATATGTTTTTATTTTTAGTCACTTATGTTAACCCAAATTTGACATATCAGTTGATCCAAAAATTTTGATTTCATCAAGTCTATTTAAAATTTTGTTTCTTTTTTTTTTTTTTTTGAAATCAAATACTCTATGCATTAAAATTAAAAAGCTATTTCAAACTACTTAAAGAAAATCTAAAGCATCACATTCCTCCATTAAAAGTAACAAGAAAGGAGGAATGACTACACAACTAAGGTCTATCCAAATAAAATTGTTAAACAAAGCAAAATTAGCACATAAATTGGCTAATTTATTACAACTTCTACTATAAAAATTAAAAGATACTTAATGAAACTCTTGAATAAAAGACAAATCTTCCTCCACCCATTCCTTATTCTTAATTTTATTCAAATAATGTTGAAGTAATCTGATGATACTAGCATTATCTCCTTCTATAATTATTCCTGTGCTTCTAACATCCATTCTTGAATAACATTTTTCAAAGAAAAAACAATAAATAATTCTAATTGTTCTATTTCCCAATGCAAGTAATTGAAACCAAAAGCAAGCAAAAATCTTCCTTTATGATCTCTAAAAACTTCACCAATTTCTGCCTTGTTATTACTTAATAAATAAGCATCAATGTTAACCTTTATCCATTAGGGTCAAATTGGCAATATCCATCCATAGTGCTTTTATATAGTTTCACGTGACATTATCACGTGTTGCATGTGTGAGGTTTTATAAACCCTTGATTTTGATGGGAGTATGTGTCCATCGGACGAGATGAATTGGCTAAAATTTCCTTCAGCACTCATAGGATAGGATGATATGGATGCATGTAATTGTTAGTTGCCTTTAATATCTTAAAAATATATTTGTATAATTAGTGTATTAGATATGCTAAGTTATGAGGAGAATGATTAATATTTAATTAAGTAAAAATAGCCTGATTGATTAGACAATATCTAGGAAAATGAGTGTTACGAAAAATAAATTTCCCTATACATAATAAGGATTTTTTTGTATTTGAATTACAAAAAAAAAAAAAAATCTATCTTTTGTATAAGGAAATTAATTTTTCATATACATTAATATATATATAGTTCAAATTATATATAGTTCATGATATATATAGTTCACAACTTTTAAAAAATAATATAGTTCACAACTTTTAAAAAATAATATAAATATTATTCATGTTTAAAAGGGTATGTCTAATTTTAGTTTAGAGTGAGAGAAGAATTAATATAAATAATATTACGTTTAATTAAAAAAATTATTTAAAAATTAATTAAAATTTATATAGATCTTGATTAATTTTTTAAATTATTTATTATAAATTTTAATATCTCAAATTATGTGTGTGTGTGTGTGTGTGTGTGTGTGTGTGTGTGTTTGTGTGTGCATATGTTGTTAATAATATGGATTACTCATTAATTTACTCAAATAAAACTTTAACTACATCGTGTTTTGTCAAAAAAGAAGAGCCATGAAGACCATATATGTAGCTAACCATAAATTAAAGTTTTGTGCCCAATTTGACCCACCAAGTTTTATATTATTTTTCATAAGAAAGAATAATTAAATTACATTATCTTACACTCACGAATAATCAAACCGTAAACTAATCAAGAATGAATATATAATCCTTGAAACGTGAAAGATGCAATACCTACATTATTAAATAATAAAATGTCAACTACTTTTTGATTAAGCCAATTTAAACCAATTTAAATTATCTTCTCATTCCTTTAGCAAGAAATGAATATATGTATGTATTTAATTTTATATCAGGCATCACAATATGTACTATTTGATTTGCCCATGTTATTTTTTCCTGTCATCTATAGAGAAGATTTTTATTCTTTTTCCCCTTAAAAAAGTTTGCATAATATTGTCATACTTGTGTAGCACGAAAGAATTGTACCTTTCCTAGTTATGATACATTATAAGTTAGGCAATTTCTTTTGCATGCTCTGTACAGATTACTCTTGAAAGTTTTAACTTCTCATGAATAAGTATATGGTATCTCAATTGGAGGAAATGAAGCTACATAAGATGTCCATCTTCTTCTAAGAAAATATTTTGCACAATTTATATCTATCCCTTGTAAAAAACTCTCCAATTTTGTCACTATGTATGGCCATGACTTCTTAATGTAGCCTCTAAACAAATTCATATAGATCTATGTCTCAATTCTCTATGTAAAAATGAAACGCCTCATTTTTCTGAGCTTTCATCTCTAGCATAAATTTCTGGCAAAAAGGCTCAAATTTGCTCAAGCATAAATTATCTGATGCAATTGATGTCTTTCATTTTTTAAAACCATGCTTTCACATGGTTGCTGATGCCACCTCCACCACCACCTGATTAGGGGCCATCTTACTTTTCGTTATGTTTTTTTTTTCATTTTCTATTTATGTGTTGTTCTTTTATTTCCTTTCTTTATTTGGTTTTTCCCCCTTTTTTTGATTTCATAAGGGGGATTAGTGATTTCTTTTGTTTTCTTATAGCTTGTTATTTTATCCAATTCTCTAATTTTTATATCAAATAAAAAAAATTTGTTATTATCAAAAAGGGTGAGAATGTTGCATTTTGGATCTTAAGCATAAAATTTTGATGATATTTATTGATTTTTTATTTTTCCTAGTAGGGTTCTGTGTGTACTAACTTTTTAGGTAAGTTATACACCATGCAAGAAGGTTCAAGGCTCAAGTTTGGGTAGAATAGGAACATAGTGACAAGAGTTTGTAATGTTTTATCTATTTTACTTTTTAATTTCTTCAGTCAAAGTTCAATAAAAGTTGAAATTTCAATGGAGGGTGTTAAACCTTATTGAAATACCCATAACACACCAAGAAGGGGGGGTTGTAAATTGGTGTTTTAAAATTTTTCTTTAATATAATTTTTTTTTATATTTAAAAAAAAAATCGCCCAATGTGGAAGTTAATAAACATTAAAACAATAACAATGATGATGTTAATTCAAACAAATCAATCTACTACAAACCACAATATTCTCAACATGTATTTTTTAAGAAAAATAAATTCATAGAAAATTAAAATGAAATTATAAAAGTGCGTAAAAAAAAGTAGAATGAGTACACAAAAATTTTATAGTGGATAGGTCAACCTTGACTTACATCCATTCCCTTGAGTCCTCTCCGAGTATTGCCCTCAAAACTATAGTGTCTCTCCTTTAGCCCCCACAGCTAGGTAGGGAAGCTCTTATAATCTTTTTGCCAACCTAATGCGATAGAGAATCTTGACTCATTTTTCATCCTCCTAGTAAAGGAAGAGAACCTTAACTCATTTTTTACCCTCCTCATTAAGGTAGAGAACCTAGCACTCCTTTTTTACCCTCCAAATGAAGGAAAAGAATCTTGATGATCTTTTGCCTTGAAGTTATTCTTCCATATCCACTTAAAAAACTAAACAAGGCACTTGGGGAAAACAAGGAAGAAGCTTGCCCGGAACAATGGTGCAGTACCCTAACACTCCTCCATCACACACAATCTCTCATTTCTCATTCTCAAAGCTCTCCAAGATTTCTCTCAAATATATCTCTCCAAAAAACAAAATAACCAAGGACTCTCAAAGAGTCTATCAAGAAAGTATTTAAACAAGGCTTCAAAATACCCTAATTTTTTAACTTTTCCATCACTATTCCAACAATATGATTTGTTCAAAAAAATAAGGTTCATTTAGTACAATGGAACTGTCGTGGGACAAGCTGTTCAATTTTTGTGTACTGATCGTACAATATAATGTAAAGATTGTATGATACAATTAGTTCAATTTCCTTTAATTACAAGACAATCATCGTGATGACTGAAAATCATCTCTATTAATCATTTAGTATTATTTACATCATACTTTCTATTTAGTTCAAAAGTCAAGGTTTCATCCAGTTCAATTGACATCGTATTTTTTAATTATTTCAAAAAATCAAAGTTTAGTCCATTACAATATTTGAGATGACCAAATTTCATCTTCGTTGATCATCTAATATGATTTATATTATATAATTCAATTTACCACATTTATATAACCTTAATTTGACTAACTAATTATAAGGATTTATTTAAGTAAGTTTTTAATATAGTACAATATGATTAGTTAATGAGTCAAAATTTTAAAACTTATTTAAATCATTTGGTGGCTAGGGTTTTTGTATTAAACTGATCGTATATAATGATTTGATTTGTATAGTATAATTATTTTAAATTTATTAATAAAAAATAACCAATTTAAATAAGTCTAAAATAAACTAAATGTACCATATGATTAGGATTGTATGGTATGATTAATTTAAATTTTTTAATAACTTAGTTTCTAACTCCACTATGAGTGTGTGTTAGTCACCAAGTTTCAAGAAATATATAAATAAATAAATAAAATATAGACTCTTAAGAAAATATAAACCTATTCTACCCAATCTTGAATTGATCACTTTATACGGTATAAAGTAAAACTGAAATCTTAGTACATAAAAATGAATATCTAAAGATAATAATAGGAGAAAATATAATAGAAAAATCAATATTATTTATTATTATCAAAATCACAAGATCGGGGGCAAGATTTGTAACAATTCCCCCTTTTCTTATCTTGGCAAATATTTTTTATTAAAACTCCAAATTAATTTTACAATCTTTTAAACTCCCCCTTACTAGATTAATTTTTGAAAATAGGGAGAATTATTATTATTATTTTATGTATTTTCACTTTTCATTTTACTTTTTTTTTTATAAAAGTTGGACACGCAAGTATTTTATTTTTTATTAAAACAAAATAGATTACAGAGAAAAAGCACAAAAAATACAACCAACTAATTAATCCCCTTTTGACATCACTAAAAAGGAGAGAACAAAAAAGAACAAGAACAACAAAGACTACAGCACAAAATAATAGAACGACTCCAACCAAACACATAACCTAGAATTAAGATCCCTTACCAGTTGGTGGTCGAGATGGTGGTGGTTGGATGTTTTCCAAACCTTTCCATGTCGGACTAACATTTTTGCTACTGCTACTGAATATGGGTATCAAATCTAGACTCTAATTAATCAAATCATTATATAAACTCCTTATAGGAATTAGGCTGGAATGCTTGTGTAGGTGCTGGCAGTGGTACTAGTGCAAACTCCAGTGTAGGTGCTGCTACAAGTTGAGCTCCCCCTTCCTCATCAAAATCAAGTTCTTTTGGCTCGTACCCCTGGTGATGACAAAAAAGAATATGGAAGGAACTAGTATAGTAGATATGGAAATTATTAGTGGTAATAGGATAGGTAAAATCATATTTTTTTTTATCCAGGATGTAGGCAATGACATGACCAAGAGCAATATTTTGCTTCTTTCTGATGGAGGGTAGAATAATAGGACTAAAATTATAAATGTAATCAATGATCATTTGAGCTTCATCAAATTTAGTTTTAGACATAATAAAGTAGGTAACCAAGGATATAAGTGGGGTAATATTTATGTGATCTATAGATTTAGAAATGATTGAGGTTCTAAGAATATGTTGGATAATATATGCATTTTCATTCAAAGAGTGAACCAAGGATTGCTGTTAATTTAGGGTAATATTTTTAATGGTTTAATTGATAGGACTCCAATCCAAGTTTCCCCTAGATAACATTAAATAGGGTTGAGGTTCTTCATTAGATATGTTGAGATAATTGCCTAAATCTTCATTGGTTATTTCTATGGGTTGCCTACATCTATAGGATCTCATTATATGAACAATAAAACTAAGAATTAGGTTTGCAAAAAAATAATAAATAAGTTTAGAACTAAAGGGAAAAGTAAGGGTAAGAAAGAATTACAGAGTGGTGGATGCAAAAAAGATTTATCAAATCATAGTTTAGGGCTTGTTGGTCTAATAATCTAGATTAGGTTATGCGAGAATCTTTGTATGTATAGTATGTAGCCTCATCTTCAGCAGATTGAAAATTGTCGTCAACATAATGATGAGAGGAACTACTTCCTTGGGTCAAATGACTTCTCTTGCTACCTCCAGCCATTAGGAAAGTTGAAGATATTGGTTCAAGAGAAATAAAGAATATGAGGGATTAAATGATAGAAGATTTAGAAATACTGTCCAATTTACAAATTTTTCAAAAGATCATACAGTATGATTTGTCATTGTATAGTACAATCAGATAATTTAGATCATTGAGATGACTTGATAGAAAAAGGGGTCAAATTGTATAGAACGATCAAAATCATAATGGATAATTAGGATCATACTGGATGATCTTAAGGAAAAACGGTTGATTGTATAGTATGAAAAGGTGTTCATACAGTATGATAGTGGAATAAAGATTATACTAGTTAACTTGAATTCATCCAACTATTATGACATATATGTCATATAATAGGAATAAAGGGTTGTATAGTATAATCACCAATAATTGATTAGATCAAAACTATTGATTTAGCTAAAATGTGAGATTTTGTAGATATGTGAAGATCATATAGTATGAATTAGGTTCATACAATACAATTTGAACTTTTTTTAATGGATTGGTTTGTATGTTTGAATAACAAGGAATAACTAATATCATAACAAAAAAAAAGCAAAATATAAAACAAAATAAAAAAACAAGCAGTCACAAATTTTAGAGTTATTACTTATTCATTTTAACACACATATGAACACTTGATTTAAAATGATCGATGCATTCAGCTTCATCCTAAATCAAGCCTGAATGTTTATAACATCTAGCCTAGTCCTCAAGGTGCTAAAGTTGTCATAGGTAAGGGGTTTGGTGAAGATTTCTACTAATTAATCATTAGTTACAACATTATTCAATTATATATCTCCCTTGGCTGCATGATCATTGATGTAATGATGTCTAATATTTATTTTCTTAATCTCGAAATAATAAATATGATTCCTAGAGATATAAATGACACTAATGTTCTCAAACATGATAGGTATGGTGCTTATAGATATTCCAAGACCAAAGATTTGTTTCTTTAGTCATAAAATCTGAGCAACACAACTTTCTACAGTAATGTGTTTTGCCTCAATAGTAGATAGGGCTACATAGTTCTATTTTCTATTGGACCACGAGACTAAGGATTTTCTTATGAATTGATAGATTCTACAGGTGCTTTTTTTATTAATTCTACATCCTATAAAGTGTCAGTCGTAGGATCCTATGATTGCAAAAGATGAGCTATGTCTAGGATACCAGATTCCTAGGTTATGGATTTTTAGAAGATATCTAAGGATTTTCTTAATGGTAGTCATATGGGACTCCTTAGGATCAATTTGAAACCTAGCACCAAAATTAACACTAAATATAATATCAAGTTCACTAGTAGTCAATACAAAAGAGATCCTATAATTTTCCTATACTTCTTTTGATCTACTAATTTTTTGCTTGGATCCTTATCTAATTAAATGGTAAAGCGCATGGGTATATTTACTATATTAGCATTTTCAATCTCATACTTCTTTAGGATGTCCTTGAAATACTTTCTTTGGCTATGAAAAGTTCCATTATCCCTTTATTTCACACTAAATCTATAAAAGAAAGTAAACTCTCACATCATGCTCGCCACATAAATTTGAACAATGAGCAAATCATTTTCTATTTTCCTTAGAAATAGGGTGGTATCCATGCTACCCTTAATAAAGGCTCTGTCTAGGAAAAAAGTTCTAAGCCTCACATACTAAGCTTTAATCTATATATTGTGTTTATTAACTTATAGACATGATCAAGAAATGTTAGAATTTCCAAATCCAAGGAATTGTTCTACATATAGATCTTCCTTAATTACCCCATTCAAAAAGACACTTTTACCATCTATATGATATAGTTTGGAGCCTCTAAAGGAAGCAAATGCCAATAAAAATCTAATTTGTTCTAACCTAGCTATAGGGGATAATGTTTCTTCAAAATTAATTCCTTCTATTTGATTATACACCTTAGCTACCAACCTAGCCTTATTCCTAAACACTTTTTCAGAGTCATTTATTTTATTCTTAAAAATCAATTTGGTTCCTACAATAATCTTATTCTTAGGTCTGTTATCCAACTCCCAAATATTATTCCTAAAAAATTAATTCAATTCTTCTTATATAGCTAGGATGCAAAATTCATTAGATAAGGCTTAATCTCTGTTTGAGTGATCTACCATAGAAATAAAAGTAGAATGACTAACCTCCATTCTAAGTCCATTCCTACTTTAACTCCTATAGATGAATCTCTTAAGATAAGCTCCTTAGGATGACTAGTTGAACAACTCTAATCTCAAGGCAAAGGGTCATGAGGCTCTACTATATTAAGTTAATAAACTCTATTCCTTGGGTTCTTCTACCACTTCTTCTCCTTCAGACATAGGCTCAGCAATTCTATCAAATTCATTAAATATAATATGGGTGGTCTCCTTGACCACTAAGGTTCTTCTATTGAAAACTCTATAGGCTTTACCTATAGAAGAATATCCAATAAAAACAAGTTTATTATATTTAAGATCAAATTTTCCTAAAGGAGATTTTTTATTTATTAAAATGAATAACTGACAACCAAAGATATGAGGGTGAGAGAGGTTAGGTGTTCTACCTTTGAGTAACTCATAGGGTATCTTTTTGAGTTTTAATATGATATTAATCTTATTAAGAACATAGCAAGCAATATTTATTGTTTTAGCCAAAAAATATCTATGGAGTGAATACTCAGTTAATATAGATCTAACAACTTCTATCATGATTTTACTCTTTCTTTCAATAACCCCATTCTACTTAGGGGTTCTAGGAGCCAAAAAGTTATATTTTATCCCAGGATCCTTACAAAATTGTTCAAACCTATCATTTTAAAATTTCCCACCATGGTCACTATAAATTGCTAAAATTTTACACTATAATTCCTTCTGAATCCATGTGGAGAATATCCTAAATTTCTTAAAGGATTCATTTTTATGAGATAGAAATCTAACCCAGTTAAATCTATAGTAATCATCAATAATCATAAATCCATAAGTTTTCCCACCTAAGCTGGCAGTGCTACCCTATCTAAATAGGTCCATATGATGGAATTCTAGAGATATATAGGTGATGATTTCCTTGATGGGATGAAATGAATATTTGATTTATTTTCTAGTTGGCAGGCATCACAAAGGTGGTCCTTAAAGAATTCTAGTTTGAGTATGCCTCTAACTAGGTCTTTATAGGTTACCTTTCTAAGTGTATTCATGCTTGTATGACATAGTCTCCTATGGTATAGCTAGGATTTATCTGTAATAGTTTTTAAAAATAAATAGTCTAAATATTTAGTAAAATTTAAATAAACCATGTAAATGTTATTAATTTGTTTACCCTCTAAACTAAGTTTACCATTCAAGCTTTTCAAGTATCAAGTAGATAAAAATTTGATATCAAATCCTTTGTCACATAATTGGCTAATGCTAAGTAAGTTAAGATTTAGCCCATCTAATAGTAAAACATTCTCAATGAAAAAATTTTTGGAAATTCCAATCATACATGAACCTATAACTTTTCAGGTAGTATTATATCACAGTGTAAATTTAACTCCTGCCCTAGCCACGAGTGAGATGAATTTCTTCATATCTCTAATCATATATCGCAAGTATCTGTTGTCTAGGTACGACATTTTCTCACTAGGTCTTTTGTGAGTGCACCCCTACAATGTTAAGAAAATATTATATTTGAGAGCCCAAGTGAACTTGGGTTCCACCTTATGCATAAATGAATAATTTGCAAGCATGCTATGTTATGATGCAAATGATTTTATCATTCACGCTAGACATTTTCTACGATGTATTGTGCTCGTGTGGGCTATATGACTTAATATGCCATAAGAATAATACCTAACACCTACGAATGTATTTACGTATCCATGTGGGGTGTTTTGCCCATTCCTAGGGATATGATGTATCTTAGGATGTGAAAGTTTGTTAGGGATGTTAAGCCCTATAGAACTGGCACAAGCTAACCAAGAGGGGGGGGGGGGGAATTGGTATTTTAAAAATTTCTTTTCACAAAGAATAAAAATCACATAAACCAAAATCACACCACAAAATTAAATGCAGAAATAAAAGTGCGGAAGCAAGAAAATAAGAACAGAGAAATTTATAGTGGTTCGGTCAACTCGACCTACGTCCACTCCCCGGAGGCGCCCTCCGAGTATTGCACTACAAACGTGACTCTCCTTTAGTCCCCACAGCTAGGCGGAGAAGACTTTACAAAGCACCTCCTTTTTGCCACCCCGGCAAGGCAGAGAACCTACCTCCTTTTGCTTCCTCCTGAAGCTGGCAGAGAACCACAACCAAAAGCTAACTCCTTACCTCTACCGACCCTTCCACGGATGAGAAACTCTAGAAGAAGAAGAAGCAGAGCGATCCTTGAAGAAACCCTTGTAAATCCCCTCACAAGCTCCCCCTCACAAGATCCTCTCTCTCTCCCTCTCTCTCTTTCTCTCCTCAAAGCCTTCTCAGGTCAAGGCAGTAGCCAAAGGTCTTGCAAAACGTTGAACAATAGCTCTTAAATAGAAGAGCTTGCCGATATGTTAATGATGGCTGCCTTAATTAAGAATCCTTATTTAGACTCTCTGTTTTAAGCCTGATCGTCCAGGACGATGTAAATACCGTCCTGGCCGATATGAGTAAAAATAGAAATTATAAGTCTCTCAAGTGTGTGTGTAGGGTTACTTAGCATCAATCTCTTTGACCATTACAAGTAGACTCAAGAAGTGAAAAACAAAAGTACAGACTGACTCAACCCTTAACCTACGCAATCCTGAACTGGTTTCGTCTATTCGTCTGATCTTCGATTCCTGAAAAGTTAGAAGCAACAAGCAGTCCAAGAGAAATAGTGTTTGTCAATCATCAAAACATAAGCCATGAAAATAGATTTGTAACAATCTCCCCCTTTTTGATGATGGAAAACACAAGTAGGAAAAATTCACAAAAGTTCATTAGAATTTCAAAGTTACAAACCCAACAACTTTTCCTACCACACCCTACTCCCCCTTTTGTCATCACAAAAAAAGGGTCCAGATACACAAAAGAAAACCCCACAACAGAGAAAAAAAAACAAATTAAAAAGCAAACTAGATAAAACAGGAAACAAACAATAGAAAACACAGACTAAAGAAACAAGGGACCCTGATCATCAGATGGAGGTGGTGGAGGTGGCTGCTGAAAGTAGCTGGCAAGTGTGGTGAACTGAGCATTGAACCAGGCAATGTCCTGGTCATGCTGCAGCTGCTGGTGAGTAATGAAGCTATCAAATCGGGCTAAATCCTCAGTGCGGTGCTGCTCATAGCGGGCAATGCCCTCAGAGTGCGTTGGGCTAAATCCTCAGTGCGGTGTAGGCGTCAAAGCGGGTCTCCCAACGATCAAACCTCTCTATTAACTGATCAACTGGTGAGTACTGGTGTAGAGGAACAGGATTAGGAATGGGAGCGGGAGTGGGAGCCTCCTCCTCCTCAGCTCCCTGACCTTCCCCATCTCTTGGGTGGAGACGAGTACTATGAAGGATAGTGAAGGAATTGTTTGAGTAGCAAGGAGGCTGAAGGTTGTGATGAGTAGGATATTGGATATTGTATTTGGTTTCAAGAATGTAGGCTATAATATGTCCTAAGGCTAGATTAGGTTTTCTCCTATAGCCTGGATTGCAAATAGTTGTTAGGTGATCGATGTAGCGAAAGAGTAGATCAGTGGCATTGAATTCTCTCCGGGCCATAATGAAGAAGGTGGTCAAGGAAAGTAGTGGAATGATGTGGATTCGGTCCCAGGCTTTTGGAATTATGGAGGTGCGAAGGACATGTTAGATTGTTCTAGCATCTTTGACTAAAGAGCTAGTCTCTCCAACATGAAAGGGTGTGTTGTTTTGGCGAAGGAAGTGTTTTGCCGTGGACCAATCAAAATTTGGATCTATAACGATTATGTGCAGCTTATCCCCAGTGGTGGATAGCTATAAAAGCTCTACACAGTCTTGATATGTGATTTCGATTGGGCGTCGATTCACATAGGAGGTGAGGGCTGTGAAGGTAGGGTTAATGCGAAGGTTTGCATAAAATTCTAGGAGGAGTTCGAAAGAAAAAGGGACAGCGAGGGTGAGTTTGAAACAAAGAGAGGTGTGGGCAAAAAGATCCATTACCGGATACGAGAGATATGCAGGATTGATTGTCCGGGAGAGGGTAATGCAACACTCTTTGTAGCCACGGTAGGCAGCCTGATCCTCTGCCTCCTAGTATCGAGGGTCCAGAGAGGCCCTCAAGGAACTCCTAGAAGCCTGTCAAACACGTTTCCCACCAGCCATAGCAAAGGATTAGCAAGGAAACACAAGAGGAGAAGAGATGAAGTGCAAAACCATGGCTGGATCTGCCAGAATTTAAAGAATCAGCCATATCATCCTGGCCGATCGCAGAATCGTCCAGGCCGATATGGCTCAATAATTGCGTACAGGTCGATTGGTCAAAAAAGGCGGTCCGATCATCCGGGCTGATCAGATATCGGCCAGGATGATTAGATATAGGCTATCATCCCAAGGAATCAGGCCGGACAACCGTTGAAAAAGCAGATTGTCTGGGCCGATTAGGTGTATCATCTAGGACGATACACAATAATTGATCATACCGGCCAAAGTTAAAATGTTTTGAATCTATGCCACGTGTATCATCCAGGATGAATAGTGGATCGGCCATGACGATTGTCTAATAATGGATCGTCTGGGGCCAATTTTAAAGATTCAAATGTGCTGACACGTGGATCGTCCAGGACGATCCAGTGTATCGGCTAGGAAGATGCACATAAAATGCATCGACCAGACAAAATATTCTATCGGTCAGGACTATCATCATGATTGCAACAGAGTTCGATCAGATCATCCAGGATGATATGGTATCGTCAAGGACGATGACTTACAGCAAGCACAGAAAAGACCAGCAGATGGAATTTGAAGAGATTTTGTCTTATCGTCCAGGACGATAAACGTATAGGCCAGGACAATGTGACTAGAAATTGAAAACAAGGAAAAGATGGTGATGATCAAGGCCCTCAAAAATAAAACAAAATAAAAGCAGACAAAAACACGGTACTAGAAAGCTAAAAACACAATGAAAAATAAAAATAAATAAATATTTTTTAATTTTAATTTTTCTAATTTTTTTTTGTTTTATGGAGGTATCATATGAGAAGTTCTCAAAAAATTAAACTTTAGAGTTCCACAAGATCAAGGAGTTTAGCCAATCCCAATCAGACAAAGGTAAAATATCCGATTCTGTTAACCCTAGATCAAACATTCTTTATGGTACAAATTTTCTTTTGAAAGACAAGAAAGCTTAACTCAGAATAAACCTAATTGGGCAAAAAGAAGATTCAATTAAAACTTGCTTACAAAAAAATCTCATAAATAATAAAACAAAGTAATTTTTCTCTATCATGAAACTTGAAATCAAGTCTTTGAAAATCTCATATAACTCATAAGTTCTTCTAAGTTTTAAAAGTTTTAAAAAGAGAGGATAGCTTGCTTTTTAGTGGGCTTATTTTATGTCTCTTGTATCTTTGATTTGGCTCTTTGAGCATTTTGATTTTTGATACACATTTGTGTATATATTTTTCTTTTTCAATTTGGCGTCATTGGCCTCTTTCCTTTTTAATTCTTGCAAGCTAAAAGCTCTTTTGCAAACTCTTAAAAGAAGCTCAGTTGTGAGTATATCCTCCAAATATTAGAGAATATGAGCTCTCTCTCTAACATAGGGAAGAATAACCCACAAAACAAAACTAAAGAATCATATGATCAGTGCATGGGCAAGATCTCAAATAACTTGAGAGATATATACGAACTTTGGATATTATGCATAAGATAGATTTTTTGTAGCAAGATAAAAAGAATCTTAGTTTCAAAAACCATTGGCTAAAGTGAGTTAGACTTTTGTTTTAGAGAAGAAAATCATACCACTAAACAAGGTGGGATGGAGGGAAACCATCAATGGTGTTTCTTCCTTTAACCAATTTTAGAAAAGCTAAACCCAATCTTCAAAAACTCCAAAATCTAAAATCTTGAAAAGATTCAACATATGAAAAGCCAATTTTAAAAGCTGAGTGAAAACAAAAACTCATTAAAAACACAGACAAAGTAGAAATCAAACACACTGAAACAAAACACATTTCAAGGAATTATTGAAGTAGCAGGTTTAAGCATTTATGAGCTGCGAGCCTTCATATGTCCAGTTATCCTATGCTCCCACAAGGTCTTTGGTGAGAGAACTCCTATAAAAAACTTAACAACAGTCAGAATTAGGAACCCAAACAGGTTTGGGCACCTTCTTAGGAAAAGTAGAATGCAATGCAGGTATGGTAAGTTATGAATCATGCATCTTAGGTCTCCACACCCAATGTGTACTACGGTGAACGGTGCAAGTGTGTGAGATGTGTCCTAGCATGCCACATGAAAAACATCTAACTCCAGGAAAAGGGTTTCTTAAATGGTTTGAGTTATAATGCCTCTTCCTAGGTTCTGGCTTAGGATCAAAAGTAGATGTCATCTGATTTTTCTTACATGTATCAAAATCATTTTGAATCCTCAAGTTAGTTCTTTTTAATGTATCATTATAAATCCTCAACTTTTTCTCAATCTCTTTAGATTTCTTAAGATCAGATTTAAGTGAGGTGTGTGAAACTTTTAATGCATTATTTTCATCAATTAATTCCAAATACTTTTTGTTTAAATCATCAAATTCATCAAGAAGAGTCATGTGATATGAATCAATCGTTGCATGATCTTTGAGAGAAACTTCATGCTCTTTTTGTAAATTTAAAAGTTCTAATTTTAGGCTAGCATGAGTTTTCTTGAGTTTTTTGTATGATGCATGTATTTTCTCACGAATCTCAAATAATTCATCATAGGTTGGTTTACATACCTCTTCCTCATCACTTTGATCTTCTCCTATTAAACACAAGTTTGTAGTCTCTTCCTCTAGTTCAGTCTCAGAGGAGTCAGTACCAGATTCCGCCTAGAAAGCCTTTTGCATTCTCTTCTTGTCCTTCTTGAACTTAGGTTTCTCCTCAATCTTTTCCTGGCTTGTGTTATCTTGAAGTGTCGGGCAATCAGTTCTCACATGTCCTAGTTTCCTGTAATTATAGCAAACAATATCAGAAAATTTTTTAACATGTTTATGATCCTTACCTTTTCTCCAATTTTGATGATGCTTTTGTTTCTTCCTTAGAAATCTTTTGAATTGCCTAGTGATGAAGGCAACTTCATCGCTTTCAGACCCGGAAGATTCAGAATCTGATTTATGCACCTTCAATGCAACTATTTTCTCCTTCTTCTTCTCACCTGCATCAAGATTTCTTTGATTCACCCCTTGCTCGTAAGCAATAAGTGAGCCAAGTAAGTTGTCAATAGAATAAGTGTTCAAATCCTTAGATTCAGTGATTACAGTGATTTTAGCATCATATGACGAAGGTAAACATCTCAAAATCTTGTTAACTTTTTCATAGTTTGAAAGTTCTTTTCCTAGTGCTTGCAGTGAAGTAATTATCTGAGTAAACCTTGTGTACATGTCAGAAATCGATTCATGATGTTTCATACTAAAAAGTTCATAGTCATGCAAGAGAATGTTCAAACAAGATTGTTTAACCTCATTAGTCCCTTCATAGGTGATGCACAATTTATCCCAAATCTCTTTACAAGTTTTGCAAGTGGAGACACGCATGTAATCCTCAGATTTTAAAACACATCCACATGCGATAATAAGTAGATTGTGAAAATGTTGACATGCGAGTTTTCCAAAAATCAAAAGGTAGGTTATCGAATAGGGGAGGTCGGGTAATAGAATACCCTTCTGTAGAGTTACGATTCCCAAGGTTAGCCATGGATCAAATTCAAAAAGTTTTCAAACTTAAATTTTTGAATCCCGCTCTGATACCACTTGAAAGTTCGTTAGGGATGTTAAGCCCTATAGAACTGGCCCAAGCTAACCAAGAGGGGGGGTAAATTAGTATTTTAAAAATTTCTTTTCACAAAGAATAAAAATTACATAAACCAAAATCACACCACAAAAATAAATGCTGAAATAAAAGTGTGGAAAAAAGAAAACAAGAACACAGAAATTTATAGTGGTTCGGTCAACTCGACCTACGTCCACTCCCTGGAGGCGCCCTCCGAGTATTTCACTACAAACGTGACTCTCCTTTAGCTCCCACAGCTAGGCGGATAAGCCTTTACAAAGCACCTCCTTTTTGCCACCCAGGCAAGGCAGAGAACCTACCTCCTTTTGCTTCCTCCTGAAGCTGGCAGAGAACCACAACCAAAAGCTAACTCCTTACCTCTACCGACCCTTCCACGGACAAGAAACTCTAGACGAAGAAGAAGCAGAGAGATCCTTGAATCAACCCTTGTGAATCCTCTCACAAGCTCCCCCTCACAAGATCCTCTCTCTCTACCTCTCTCTCTTTCTCTCCTCAAGGCCTTCTCAGGTCAAGGCAGCAGCTAAAGGTCTTACAAAACATTGAACAAGAGCCCTTAAATAGAAGAGCTTCAAAGGAGCTCATTAATTGCAAGTTGTCGACTATATCGTCAAGGCTGATATGTACATCGGCCTGGCCAATCAGTACAAATCTCAGAAGATCGGCCAAAGCATCGCCCTGAATGCAAATTGGACGATTTAAAATTGGCTTGATCATCCAGGCTGATCTCAAGATCGTCTTGGCCGATTAGTTCAAATTAGAGAAAAATTGTCCAGAGTGTCTCCCTGAATACGAGTTGGCCGATATTTATTGTCCTGTAGTTACTTAAGGTTTTTGAATGGATCATCCTGGCCGATCCTGCGATCGTCTAGGAGGATATGATCATATCAATCATCCTTAATTACTCCCTTGATTTCCTGGTCAATTAAGGCATAATTTGAGAATTTCGTCCAAGCCGATCAATGATCGTCCTGGTTGATAATTTAATAAAACAGTATACCTTAATTGTCTATGGCGGTAACTTCTTTCTGTTTTGAGCTTATCGTCCTGGCCGATACATGTATCGTCCAGGCCGATATGTTAATGACGGCTGCCTTAATTAAGAATTCTTATTTACACTTTCTATTTTAAGCCTGATCGTCCAGGACGATGTAAATATCTTCCTGGCCGATATGAGTAAAAACAGAAATTCTAAGTCTCTCAAGTGTGTGTGTGTAGGGTTACTTAGCATCAGTCTCTTTGACCATTACAAGTAGACTCAAGAAGTGAAAAATAAAAGTATAGACTGACTCAACCCTAAACCTACGCAATCTTGAACTGGCTTCGTCTATTCATCCGATCTTCGATTCCTGAAAAGTTAGATGCAACAAGCAGTCCAAGAGAAATAGTGTTTGTCAATCATCAAAACATAATCCATGAAAATAGATTTGTAACAGGATGTGGAAGTGTAATGCATATGTCTATGTGCATCTTATTGTTTTATATCTAATTATATTTTTAAGGCATTAATTATATTGTTATCTACTTCCAATTCTAATAAGATGTCATGCCTACTAGTTTCTAGATCATCTATAATTATATTTAATCTATCAAATGCATTTTTTAGCTCAATATAATTAGATTTCAAGGGTTTATATGCATTAGTTAAGTCAACATACTTCTTATTTAATGCATCAAAAACATCGAGTAAAGACATGTGCTCTTTATCTAATGTAGAATGCTCAATCCTAAAACTAACATGCTCCTTTTGTAAAGTAGAAAAATTAGAGTACAAAGTAGCATATATTTTCTTTAATTTACTATATGAATCATTGCTTTTTCAAAAATATTAAATAATTCATCATGTAGCTGACATACCTCTTCTTGATTATGCTTATCAAAACTATCTCTAGCCATGAGACACATATTAGTTACCTCCTCCTAAACTTCGTATTTTGATGATTCTGAGGAAGAGTCCGCCCAAAAAGTTTTTTGTAACCTATTCTTTTCTTTCCAGAAGTTTTCCTTCTCATTACCCTTCTCCTTGATATGGTAAGTGTTTAGGTTGGGGAAATTAGATCTCAATTTCCCTAGCTTCGTTCATTCAAAATTAATTGTGTTAGATGAAGCTTTTAAATTTATAATACTTTTACATTTGCTTCATTGTTGATGATGCTTTTGCTTTCTTTTCAGAAATCTTTTGAACTTTCTATTTATTATTGTAATATCATCATCCTCTTTAGCTATAGATTTTTCACTATCTAATTCATTTTCTTTCAGTGCCACCAATTTATCCTTTCTCTTTTCTCCTACATATATTCTCTAGCTCACACCTTGCTCATAGTTAATAAGTGAGCCTAGCAAGTTATCTATAGAATAAATATTAAGATCTTTTCATTCACAAATAGTAGTAACTGTAACATCATAATTACTAGGGGAAAAAAAAGAATGTTTTTAACTTTTCAAAATTTGAAAGTTCTTTATCTAAAGCATGTAGGATGTCACTATCTTGGTGAACCTAGTGTACATGTCTAATATACTCTCATTAGGTTTCACACAAAAATATTTGTAGTCATGCAATAAAATGTTTAATCTTGATTATTTCATCTCATTAGTACCCTCGTATAGTTTTTTTAGATTTAAGAGCACAAAAAAAAAAGCATTTTAAATATTTAGCATTTAGTTGTGCATATTCTCTATTCTTAATTTTCCATTAAATAAAGGATATTTTAGTTTTGAAGCCACTAATTAATTTAAACAATGTATGATTCAATATACTAAAGAAAAGTAGACATTTAAATTTTCAAAAAATAAAATGGTATGTTATCGAATAAAGGGGGATGAGTTATTGAATAACCCTCCACATTATTCCAAGTGCCAAATTGTGCCATTTGATCTTTGCTTGAAGATTTTTAAATATATAATCAATGACCAGCTCTGATGCCAACTAAAAGTTATATAGAGGGTGTTAATTCTCCTTAAAATGTCCACAACACACGTAGAGTGGGGGTGAATTGGTGATTTACAATTTTTCTTTAATACCTTTTTTTTTTTTTTGATATTTTCAAAGAACCCTAATTTTTTAATTTGATTTTCATTGGTCGCATAGTACAATCAAGGATTGTGCAGTATGATTACATTAAAAAATTGGGGTCATTCAATACGATAAAATAGTCATGGGATGAACTTTCAACTTATATGTACTGATCGCAGAGTATGATCTAAATATTATATGTTATTATTAGTTAAATTTCCTTCAATTTGTATGGGATGATCACCAAGATGATTGGAAATCGACTCTATCAATCGTCCAGTACAATTTTCTTCTTACTATATCCTTAGTTCAAAAGATAAAGTTTTATCAAGTATGATTGACATCATACTATACGATTAAATTAAAAAATCAAGATTTTATCCAATATGATATCCAAGATGATTGAATTTCATTTTTATCGATCAAAAACATCAACAATAACATCAAGCCTTTATCACTACGTGGGGCCGGCTACATGAATCCTTTTTCTCCATTGTGTCCTATTAAAGGTGAAATTCTCATTTAAATCTAATAAAGAAAGGTTTTTCCTAATATTTTCCAACCAAGTCTTTTTAGGTCTGCCTCTACCTTTCTTAACATAAGTCAAATCTAATACCTCTACTCTCCTAACCGGATCATTGGAAGGCCACCATTTTATGTGACCAAACCATCTAAGGAAACTCTCTCTAATCTTATCTTCTACTGGAGTTACTCCAACCTTTTCACGTATATGCCCATTTCGTATCCTATCTCTAAGGGTAAAGCCACTCATCCACCTGAGTATCCTCATCTCTGCCACACTTAACTTAGTATTATGTTTCTCTTTTAGTGGCCAACATTCAGTACCATAAAGCATTACAGGTCTCACTACCATCGTATAGAATTTTCCATTAAGTTTGAGGGGTACTTTTATATCACACAACAAGCCCGATGCATTCCTCCGCTTCAACCATCCAACTTCAATTCTGTTGATAATATCCCCATCTATTTCACCATCACTCTTAACAATAGATCCAAGATATCTAAAACGAGTACTCGTATTAATGACTGATCGCCCAAAGTCACAATCCCCTCACTATGTCTATTACTACTAAAATTACACTCCATATATTTCGTTTTAGATCTACTCAAGCGAAAACCTTTAGTCTCTAATGTTGACCTCCATAATTCAAGTTTACTTTCAACTCCCTCTCTAGTCTTATCAATAAGAATAATATCATCAGCAAAAAGCATGCACCAAGGTACATCCTCTTGCAAATGGCTAGTGAGAACATCCATGGCTAAAGAAAAAAAGATATGGGCTTAAGGCAGATCCTTGATGTAACCCAACAGAAATAGGGAAATACTTTGTCAAACCACCTTGTGTTTGAACACAAGTAATAGCTCCTGCATACATATCTTTAATGATTTGAATATAAGCATTATTAACTCCTTTCTTTTCAAGAACTCTCCATAGAACTTCTCTTGGAACTTTATCATATGCTTTTTCTAAATCAATAAATATCATATGTATATCCTCCTTATTTTCTCTATATTTCTCCATCAAACCTCTTAATAAATGTATGGCTTCCATAGTCGACCTACCCAGCATGAATCCAAATTGATTTTGAGAAATATTAGTATCACGCCGCAACCTATGCTCCATATCTCGCTCCCATAGTTTTAAAGTATGATACATTAACTTAATTCCTTTATAATTTGCACAATCTTATGCATCACCTTTAATCATAAAAATAAGAATTAACATACTCATTCTCCACTCATCTGACATCTTTTTAGTCTTTAAAATAGTATTAAAAAATTTAGAAAGCCAAGAAATTGCTTCATCTCCTAAGCACTTCCACACCTCTATTGGAATATCATCAGGTCCAACACCTTTTCCACCCTTCATTTTCTTTAATGCTTCTCTAACTTCGGTTTTACTAATACGTCGATAAAAATAGAAATTTTTATTTTCATTTAGGGTGCTAAGGTCACTATAGTCAATCTTATTTTCATAATTTTCATTAAAAAGTTTAGCAAAATATCTCATCCTCTTTTGTTGAATATCATCTTCTAAGAAAAGTATTTTTTGATCTTCATCCTTAATACACTTCACTTGAACTAAACCTTTACTACTCCTGACCCTTTGTTTGGCTAACTTATACATATATCTTTCTCCATCTTGAGTATCTAATCTATTATATAAATTACTAAAAGCTAAGGTCTTTGCATCACATATTTCTTTCTTAGATTCCTTACGAGCCTCTTTATATCTTTTCCAATTATCAGAATTTTTAAAATTAAACAAATTTTTATAACAAATCTTTTTATTCTTAATCTTTTCTTGCACATTTGTAATCCACTATCAACTATTTTTACTATTAGGAGCTTTTTGCTTTGATACTCCAAGCACATCATTTGCAATAGTCTTAATATCACTAGCCACTTTTTCCCACATAACATTAGCATCCTCATGCACAGATAAAATCTTAAGATCTAAAATCTTACTCTCAAAAATATTTTTGTTAATAATATTTAAATTCCACCTTCTAATCCTAGAATATCGTTTTATTTTATTTTTTTATTATCTTCCCCTTTATCTTAAAGTCCAAAACTAATAATCGATGTTAGGTACATAAATTTTCACTCAAATAACTTTATAATATTTTCAATCTAAATGATCTAATTTTCTTATAAGAAAATAGTCAATCTGGATTGTACTACATCTAAAATGTACTAATATGATTTACCATATTATTAAATCTGAATTTGATTAACTAATCATACAGATTAATTTAAGTAAGTTTTTAAAGATTGTACAGTATGATATGGATCACATAATACAATCAGTTAAAAGAAAAAAAATTTTAAAAACTTACTTAAACAATTTATCAATTATGATTTCTATATTAATATGATCATAGAGTATGATTTGGATCTTACAGTATGATTAGTTTAAATTTATTAATAAAAGGCTAATTTAAATCATTTTAAAATAACACATCATACAATATGATTAGGATTGTACTATAGGACTAGTTTAAAAAATTTTAAAACATAGTTTCTCACTCTCCTATGAGTGTGTGCATGATAACTAAGTTTAGCATCCACCTTAAATAATACTTTAACTCAAGAATTATATAAAAAAATAAAAAATATATATAGACTCTTGAGAAAATATAAACCTATTCTACCCAGTCTTGAATTGATCAATTTGCATGATGTACAACATACCAAAAATATTATTGCATGAAAATGAATATCTAATAATAATAAGAAGATAAAATATGGTAGACAAACTAATAATACTTTTTACCATCAAAATCACAGGATCGGGACCCAAATTTGCAACAAAATATTAATTCTATGATGACAACCGTACATAAACATATAAGGGGAGTGAAGAGAAAATAGGTTTTAAATTTTTTGAACTAATTGCACTGTATGATTGGGTGTTTTTAAAATATTTTGAAATGGATAATTCATTCATTTATATTTTTAAAGTAATTATATTGTACGATCTATTTAAATGGAAACTCTAGCCGCCAATAAAATTAAGTAAATAATTAAATTTTCAATTTTTAACTAATTGTACCATATGATTAGTTCATTCTATATGATATATTAAATTTTACTTATATTAGTACCCTTGATTAAATAATAAAATCAAGGTTTAATTAATCTAGTAAATTATATTATCTGATTATAAATCATATTATATGATAGGTTAAGACAAATAATGATCATCACGTATATTATCCTAGGTGAAACTTTGATTTTTAACTATTTGTCATGTACGATGTCCATTGTATTGTATGATAGGCCAAGACAATTTTAAATCATCTAAGTAATCATCCTACATGATCTAACGAAAATTAAACTAATCATTCTGTATGATCTCTTGATCATATTGTGCGATCAGTATATAGATTTTTGAACTTTTCATCCTAGTATTATTCCATCATACTATATGATATCTAGTTTTTGAACTAATCATATTGTATGATCTTCAATTGTACTATATGATCTTCGATTGTACTATACGATCAGGTTCAGCAGAATTAAAAATTTAGAGTTCTTGAAGACTTTATATTTAAAGCTATTTTTAATTTATTTTTTAAAGTGGTTTTTGGGCTGTTGAAGTAATTTTGGTTAGAGAGAGCTTTGTGAGATATTTGAGAGAAGAGAAGAGAAGGCGAGGTTTTTGTGAGGGAGAATGAGTGTGGGGGTTCACACAATTGTACCAATCAAGCATGCACCTTGATTCCTTAATAGGGCTCTATGAATCTACTTGGGCTGCTCTAGGAAGAAAGGCTTCAAGGCTAATATTTGAGGTTCTTTAAGTTCACTAGAAGGGTGAAAAAGGATTACAAAGTACTCTACCTTCACCAGGAGGGTGAAAAAGCATACATGTATGCTTCCTTCACATGGAGGGTGAAAAGAGAATTCAAGGTTCTCTACCTCACTAGAAGGGTGAAAAGGATATCAAATCTCCACTGCACCGGGTTGGTAAAAGTAATTCTTATAAGGGCTTCTTTGCCTTATTGTGGGACCTGAAGGAGAGACACTAATAATTAGTCTAATACCTAGAGTAGAGGACACCGGAGAGTGAATGTAAGTTACTGTTTGACCGAAAAGCTATAAAATTTATGTGTGCTCATTCTTATTTTACTTTAACATTTTATTTTTTGGCACTTTAATTTCCTATAATTTATTTTTATGAAAAATACATGTTGAAAATATTATGGTTGATGTTACATTAATTTAATCAAGTCATCATCATTATGATTGTTGTTATTTTTATTAGCTTCCATAATAGATGATTAAATTGTTTAGTTCAAGTTTTTGAAAATATCAAGTTCATGAATTTCAATGCTATGCATACTATCATATCATGTGTATCGTTAATATATATGTATTGATGTTATTCATCTAATCATCATGTTTAGCCACACCATCATATGAATTTCATGTCTATTTATACAATACTTTATATTATATTAAAACATCATTATCATATATCAGTTAATGTTATGGATTATATCAATTTGAGATTATTATCATGCATGGAAGAACATTAATCATATGTTAGTATCATTATTTTATGAGGATGTGTTTAACATAACTAATATAATGGTCATGTGTAATCATATGTTCTTGTCATGCATACTAGCTAGTAATATATATCATATTATATTATCATGAATTTATCAATCATATGTAAAAAAAATTAACATAACATTTATAAGTCAATCATAATATTTATTCTCTATATCAATCTATCAATCTATATCATATCAGTAGTGAAATCATATAAATGCATCATTAATCTACATGAATCAATAATAAGTAGGATTCTAGCTAAAAATAATACATGTTATACATTATTTATCTTATCATATTGTATTAGTTTTAAACATAATTAGGTGGCTTCATATAAGACTCGTCACTTCATTAATCATATCATGTTCCCTTATGTATTTCATCATATTATGTATCACGTTCATTTTAAGAAATGCTTGTTGGCCCATCCTACTAAGTAGGGAACCTTATCATGTATTTGCTAACCTAAATTAGTCTCATTTAAGAGCTAGTCTTTCTTGCAGGGTACCATATCATGTATATGCATGTATATTAGAAGACCTTATATACTTAGATAATTCTCACATCTCTTTAGGGGACCCATATTCACTAGGGACATGTTTCTTGGGAAAATCATTTTTGCTCGAGAAAATTTTATATATTTTTTCCTTTGCATTTTAGGTATTTGGTTCCCTCCAAATACTCTAAGCTCTCCCTAGACACGTATATCTTATGTCTAAAATCCTAGGATAGGATGAATGGTTGTTGGAGTTCCCTCTTCACTCATTTATATTGATTAGGTTGCATTTGCATTTTAGCGTAATAATTTAGCACATAAACTGGCTAATGAGCTTAGCCTTAAACTTATGATTAACCCATAGTTATGATAACTTAATTATCATTATAAATATCCTAATTATTATATACTTATAATTAATCTAAACTAGTTGTTGTGATATGCACGACTTTAGATGCTTATTTAGGCTAGGGTAGGGTGTAGTTAGAATTTTTTTTTACTATACAACTATAATGGTGTGTATTATTTCTATTATCAACATATTTTATGATATGCTTTTATTATGTTTATTGGGTCTGATGTGTACACATGAGGATTAGATATATATGCAGTCTTCAGGGGGGGAGGGAGGTTCATGTCTAAGGATGAGGGAAACATAAATAAATTAAAAATTTATAATAATATATTTTTCTGTAGTTATGCTAAGGTTATCCCTCCCACTAGGCATGTCTCATTACATGTTGCATACTTTATTTATATATATTATGAGTAATGGTTTATGTTTTATAGGTTTGAATCTTTTTTTATCATGTACTTTTAAAAGTTTAGGTACATAGAGTCTGCATAAAACTAAGTATGAATATAAATTCCATGGAGGTAAGGACAAGAAGCAGATTTCTCTTATCTCATACTTTTTATTCAATAGATATATTTTGTATAGATTTAGGATGTTTAGTGACTTTCTTGACCCATACTGAATTGCAAGTCAAGTCTTGATAGTTTAACTCTTATGGTAAGACTATCATGTTTCTTTTCCCATCCTTAGGCATCTTCTAATGGCTTAAAAGGTGAACGCCCTATATTTCCTTCACTTTCTATAATAGCCCATATTTTGGCATAATCAAAAAATATTTTAGGAGTCATTATAAGTCTAATTTGAAAGTAATCTTTGTAATCATATTTTATTTCTGTAATGTTTTATGCTTATTAATTTGATTAAAACTTACAAAAGTTACAATATCTTAACTTTTAGAAAACTTTATTAGTATAACTTTCAGTATATGATAAATATCGTCAACATGAGCATTTTATCCATAACATATTAAATTTTTATTAGGTATTTTTATATTTTTGGGAAAATATCCTAATTTAGGTAATTTAGAAAAATTTAGAAATTGATAAATAATTATTATTTTTTTATATACATATATGACATGCATATTTGTTATAATATAGTTATTATGGACATACTTGTGAAAAAGCATACTATATTTTATTATAAATTTTAATAACTTTTATTCATATAAAAATTTTATATACATTATGATGATATAGTGAACTGAACATTGAGTGTGATATCAAATGTTTATTTTGCTATATATGCCATAAAATGTGTGTAGGTAAGAAATAATTGACTAATTTAGGTTGACTAGATACAAGATATCATATATAGTAGGGTGGGCTAATAGGCTTTCCTTTAAAATAAGATTTATGATGTAATCCTAAATTATATAAAAAGAGAGGCATAATAAATAAATTGGCATCATATGATACATCGATAAGTAGGAAGTGAAAGCTTTTGATATGATAGCTTCCTGAACTAAATGACTTTTGATATGATTGATTCTTGTAGGGTAGGCCTACTTGATTGGATATAAAAAATACCATATATTGAAGGGTGCATTTTCTTATTTGCCAAGCTTGCATATATATATATATATATATATATATAGAGAGAGAGAGAGAGAGAGAGAGAGAGGGAGGGAGGGAGTTTGTTAAGGGGAGCGTAGACACCACCCTTTTTTGAGGAAATTAGGAGATGAGTTACTCATTATTCAGATCTATGTTGATGATATACTATTGGATCTTCTAATAAAAATCTATATGATGATTTTTCTAAAATAATGAATAAGGCATTTAAGATGAGTATGATGGGAGAGTTTTCCTACTTTTTGGGTTTAGCATAAGACAATTAAATGATGGAAGCTTTCTAAATAAATCAAAGTACATAAAGGACATCTTAAATAAATATGAAATGGATAAAGCCAATCCAATAAATATTCCCAAGACCTCCAATGTTTAGTTGGATAAGGACTAAAATGGAAAATATGTTGATCAAAAGAAGTACAGAGGGATGATTAGAGTAATAAATTCTAGATTTATGATTACCTATAGGCACAATTTCAATCCTTTATAACAACACTAGTGCCATATATATCTCTAAGAATCATATCCAACATTCAAGGACCAAACACATTGACATAAGGCATCACTTTATTAGAGATCATATGACCAAAGGAGACAATGAGTTACATGATGTGATAACTGAGAATCAACTAGCTCGCATCTTTACTAAACTATTGGCTATTGACACTTTCAGTATCTTAAGGACCAGATTGGGTGTGATTAACATAAATGCATGAACTTGATGTTTTTTGAATTCTTAATTTTATGTTTTATTGCTTGTTGATGTTTTTTCTACTCATTTATTTATTTCAGATTTGCTTGTATCACTTTTTACTTACTTTTAATTTTATTCTATTTTATCTCTATCATTTTAGGTTTTCATTTTTTTATGATCGCTGCTGAAATGATATTTTATGCCTTGTTTTTGGTTTTTGAAAATTTGCAGTCAATATTTAACATCTCTAAATTAGTTAAAGGGAGAAACACTGTTAATTATTCTCCATCATCTAACCTCTTTTAGCCGTGTATTTTTCTTTTCTAAATAAATATCTATCTCAAATTAATAATTGGACATTGTGATTGAGATATTTTATATCTTGCTACAGTAATCTATCTTATATATATAATGTTCAAAGTCTTTATATTACTTTCAATTTTTTATAATATTGTCGTTACATTTATCATATGAATCTAATTCTATTTTATGGTTTTTTTTCCCTTATATTAGAGGATGAGTTTTTCTTCTTTAATATCTTTAAGATATACTCACAATTGAGAGTATTTAAGGTTTTTGAAAAGGGATCTAGCTTGCAAAAATAACATGGCATAAAATGAGCCTCAAAAAGAAGAAAAATTGAAAAGATGTGTAATGACCGCCAAAAATTTTGAAAGATACACAAAGTATATCAAAAATCAAAAGATGCGCAAAGTACGCCAATCAATTTACTATAGGCATAAAATGAGCCACAAAAGGAAAGCTTCCTTCTCTTTCAAACCTTTAAATCTTAGAAAAATTCATGTGTCACTTTATATTTTTAAAGGCTTGATTTCAAATTTCGTAATTGTGACAAATTACTTTGGTATATTATTCTATAAGATATTTTTTTTTTTTGAAACCAAGTTTTGAATGGATCTCTTTTTCTGATCCAATTGATTTTTCTGAGTTAGGTCTTTTATTTTCAAAAGATGATTTGCCCTGAGAGAAGTCTAAGCTAGGGCAAACAAGATCAGCTATTCTATCATTTTTTTTTTAGATTTTGACAATGTTAACTCATTGTTCTTACAAATTTTTAATTCAATCGCATGGAGGATTTATCATATTTATACTTTGATTAAAAAAATAACTTTTCTTTCATTCTTCTTTTTTGTCTTCTGTTTTGCTTTTCTTTTCTGTTTTCCTCCTCCTTTTGTGATGTCAAAAGGGGGAGTAATGGGTAGTGTTTGAGTTATTTTTATTGTATTTTTTTACTTCTATTTATGTTTTATTTAATGTTAATTATTTATAATTATTAAAAAGGGAGAGATTATTGCAAATATGGTTTCAGGAATTATAATTTTGATAATAGCAAACATTTTTGTTACTTGTATTTTTCTATGACTGCCTTACCTACTAACTTTTTAAGTCCACAAAGATCAAAATGGAAATCAAACCAGCTCAAGATTGGGCAGATTAGGACTAAGTCAGCTTGTAATATACTTCAAGTATCTTTTATCTTTTCTTGATTCCATTGTAATAATGTGAGTCCTGATGCTAAGTAACCTTGCACACACACACACACACTTGGGGAAAAATTTTTAACTGTTTTACAGTTTTTTGTTTTCGATCATATCATCCAGGATGATCCTAAATCATCTTGGATGATCGGTTAAAAATAGAAACCCTAATTAGGGCAACCTGGTTAAGGCAGCCAATATTAAGCTAATCATCATAGACGATATTATCATTGTCTGGGACGATAGGCTCAAATCAGAAAGAATCAACCGCCACAAACTTTTAGGCATGTTTTATCTTTGGACATCATCCTGGATGATGCACTACAATTATGCCAAAATTAGTTTGGTAATTAAGGAAAGAAATTAAGATTTGATTGCTCAATCTTATCAGCCTCGATGATCATAGAATCATTTGATACGATCAGTTAAACAAACCTTAGTTCTTCCAGGATGACCAGAATGATGTTCTGGATAATATGTGATATTTTGTACTAATTAGCCCAGACGATTATGAGATTATCCTAGAATATCAAGTTACTTTTTCATCGTCCAAACATCCATCTAGGGCGATGGTCTGGATAATATTTGATGACTTGAACTAATCGTATAGGATGATATTTTATCATCCTAAATGATCAGAATAAAAGAACCTTTTAATCTTCTAGACCCTCCCAAATTGTTCTAGTTGATTGAACTAAATTTGAACCGATCGTACAGGATGATCGGTCAATCTTCCTGGATGATCTTGGATGATTAGTTGCAAATTAGGGTAAATTTAAAGCCCTTCTATTTAAGATCTCTTATTTTCTAAAGAGGAGATCTTTTACTACTGCCTGACCTAAGAGAGCCAAGAGGAGAGGATAGCAAGGGAGAGAGAGAGGATCTTGTGAGGGGGAGTTCATGAGGGGTTTCACAAAGGTTGCTCCAAGAAAGCATTCGAATCATCTTCTCCAATCATTGTCCCTGGTTCCTTGGAGGCTCGAGAGAGGTCTACTTCAGCAACTGATCAAGGTTCTCTACCTGCTTCAGAAGGAAGCAAAAGGAGTTGGGTTCTTTATCTCACCAGGGTTGGTAGAAAAGAGTTTTTGTATGGGCTTCTCTACCTTTCTATGGGGGCAAAATGAGAGACACTGAGTTTAGTGCAATACCCGGAGGAGAGGGTCTGGGGAGTGGATATATGTCATGTTGACTGAACCACTATAAAATCTGGTGTGTTCTTTCTTATTATTCTTCCTCATTTAATTTCCTCACTTTAATTTCTATGGTAATTGTTAGTTATGTTTGTGTTTTTATTTAAAGAAATTTTTAAATACCAATTTACCCCCTCCCTTTTGGTTAGCCTCAGGCTAGTTCAAAAGGGCTTAACATCCCTGACAAACTTTCAATCACTACTCTTAAGATATATAATTATGGTAATATTTATTGATCATATATCATATTAATGATTGTACATACTTTTGTTGTTATATATCCATATTGATATTGCTTGAAATATTTCAGGCATATTATTTATATTAACTTGCATTGATTTTAGTTATAGGTTATGGTAGCCTACTAATTTTTTAGCTCACTCTATGATTTTATATATTTTATATATTTTCAAGAAGGGGTTAGGATCTAATGGTGTGAGGATAGATAAAAAATATATATATTTTATTTTATTTATGCATTTTTTTATTTTTATTCTTCATAGTTATGAGCTTAAAAGTTGAAATGAATATAATAATTTATCTCTTAGCTTCTATAAATGAATTTTGAGAGATCAACAAAGTTTTATATTTTATGTACATGATTTTTAGTTACTTATGCTAGATTGATTTATGTTGATGAATTCATAAAAGCTCTGATCAATTAATTAATAGATAAATAGACAATTATTATAAAATTAGATCCTAGGGTGTTACATTTTCTACTCGGGTAGTGTTATAGGACTCTGAGTTAGTTTCTTTCTTTGATTTTAAGTCTATGGAGTTCTTTTAGATTACACAATTCATGGTTTCTAAAAAGGGATTCTTGACCAGGTTGGGTCGACTATCTTAATGGTTAAGTTTATTTGAGGTTTGATAATTCTAGATAATGGATCCATGAAATCTTGATAGGGTTATTTCCACATATTCTAAATATTCCTCACTTATCTCATAACCTTATTTGGGTCCATTCATTTCTTGATAAATCACTTTATTTTCATTTCATAGGCTCTTATTAGTTGAAAGGTGGTCACCTATTCGGATGTGGTGATTCAACCTTTACCCTATTACTCAATTTAGCCTTTCAACATAAGGTTTTCCTCTATTGAGATGAAATTTTATTCCTTAATAAACCATAGTGAATGAATTTGGAACACGAACAAGGTTTCTCAAATCAAGAGGGTTCTTAGGTATTCCCCCAATATATAATTAACCATCAAAACACTATTCCATTTAGAGTTCTCAAATACCTATAACAAAAATATATTTGATCTCTAAATATATATAGAGGGCTTTCATTAATTTTTTCATGGGCTTGTTCAACTTAAGTTAGTCTTTTTCTTTTGGACTTCTTTTATTGACTTGTTCCACAAAAATTATTCCATGAGAACCCTCCATGCCCTCTTTCATTCACTTTCTTCTATCTTGCTCCTTCCTCTCCTTTTCATTTTGTATCCTCATATTCATCCTCTTGGACTTCCTTTTTTTTTCTCTCATGGATGGGGACAGAGAATTGGAAGAACTATTTGATGAAGGATATGTGATACTTCTTGATAAGATGTTGTTTTAAAAGGGGAAATATATAAGGAAATGAATCTCCTTGCAATAGACATATGTGGGGAGTAAAAAAGTCTACAAACAATATTTGGCGACTCCACTTGGGATGAGACTCTCTCTCTATTATACAAGTTTTTCTTTTGTTCCATTATCTTATATCCTTAGAAAAATCTTTCATCCTTCCTGATTTATGATTTGAACTTATAATCTATCTTTTGTGACATTTTTAATTATTTCGTTTAGTTAATTGATGTCACTCTCATTCATCTTTATGAGCCCTTAGAATTAGTATTATAATTTTCACATGTAATTGGTTCTATTATAAACCTTGATTAATGATATTTTATTTATGATTTTAAGTAGTTAATTGATGTCCTTTTCTTGAGTTTTATGCATCTTTGGCATTTTTTAGTTGCTAAGATTAGCCTCATGTGATTGATGACATTTGATATACTTTTAAAATAAATTATCATTATTTTATGTGGCATTGTAGTTGCTACCAAGTGTAGTTAATTGGTGTAACATTTCCTAAAATTAATGTGTCTATGATATTACACTTTTAACCTTGCATAATTAATTGATATCATTTTCTATGGGAGCGAGTTATGGAGTATAGGTTACGGTGTGATACTAATGTTTCTCAAAATCAATTTGGATTTATGTCGGGTAGTTCTACTTTGGAAGTCGTACATTTATTGAGAGGTTTGATGGAGAAATATAGAGAGAATAACGAGGATATACATAAGATATGTATTGATTTAGAGAAAGCATATGATACAATTCCAAGAAAAGTACTATGGAGAGTACTTGAAATGAAACGAGTTAATAGCTCTTATATTCAATTCATTAAAGATAAGTATGTAGGAGCTATTACTTGTGTTGAAACACAAGGTGGTTTGACCAAGTATTTTTTATTTAAGTTGGATTAAATCAAGGATCAGCCTTAAGCCCATATGTTTTTCTCTTTCGTCATGGATGTTCTCACTTGACATTTGCAAGATAATGTACCTTGGTGTATGCTTTTTGCTGATGATATTCTTTTTATTGATAAGACTAGATAGGAAGTTGAAGGTAAACTTGAATTATGGAGGTCAACCTTAAATTCTAAAGGTTTTTGCTTGACTCGATCTAAAACTAAATATATTTAGTGTTATTTTAGTAGCAATACACCTACTGAGGTGATTGTGACTTTGGGCTATCAAGTCATTAATAAGTACACATTTTAGATATCTTGGATATAATATTCATAGTGATGGTGAAATAGATGGGGATATTATCAGCAGAATTCAAGTTGGATCTTTGAAGTGGAGGAATGCATTAGGCTTCTTATGCGATAGAAATGTCCACCTCAAACTTAAGGGAAAATTCTATAAGATGGTGGTAAGACCTACAATTCTTTATAGTGTTGAATATTGTCCATTAAAAGAGAAGCATAATACTAAGTTAAGTGTTGTAGAGATGAGGATCTTAGGTGGATGACTGGCTTTACCCTTAGAGATAAGATGAGAAATGATCATAAAAAGGTTGGAGTAGCTCCAAAGGAAGATAAGATTAGAAAGTGTCACCTTAGATGGTGTGGTCACATTAAACAAAGGCCTTTCGATGACCCGGATAGAAAAGTTGAGGTATTAGATTTGACTTATGTTAAGAAAGGTAGAGGTAGAAATAAAAAGACTTGGTTCAAAAATATTAGAAATGATCTTTCTTTATTAGATTTAAAAGAGAATTTGACTTTTAACCAAACACAATGGAGAAAAAGAGTTCATGTAGTCGACCCCACGAAGTGGGACAAAGGTTTGATGTTGTTGTGGTTGTTGTTATTTGAATTTATAGCTACTATGTGTAGTTGTAAGTAGTTGGTGCCATTTGACAATCCTCAATCTCAATTATTATTATTATTATTATTATTATTATTATTATTATTATTATTATTATTATTATTATTATTATTATTATTATTATGATTATTATTATTATTATTATTATTATTATTATGATTATGATTATTATTATTATTATTATTATTATTATTATTATTATTATTATTATAACAATTAAAAAAAAGAGGGAATGCATATTCTTTATGGCTTTATAGTTTCTTCATTGTATAGAAGTTGGTGTCATTTCTTTAAAAAAAATATCCAAAATATTATGTTTTCTTTGTCATTTACATCTATTACATTTAGTTGCATGTAGTTGATGTCCATTTGACATTCTTCAATTCCAAAAAAATAAAAACATATATTGTCTAGGTATTGCAATTTTTACTGTGTTGTAATCATGGTCATTTCATAGAAATCTCTAAAGGAAATCCTTTTGTATTTGGTACTTTCAATTACCATAGTTTTTTATGTGCAATTGAGGCCATCTTGCATCAATTTCTTTCAAATCAAACAAGATATAATTTTAAAAATACACTCATTCAATGAAACAATTAATAATATTGTCCTTTTAATTTTCAAAATGGCAAGAAATATTGGCACCAATAATGGATTTTATATTAGTGCATGCATAACTTTGCCTATGGGTTCATGAAACCATTTGTATGATACCAAATGATAACTAGAGGGGATTTTATTATAAGGCCCCTAGGAAATTCTCTTTCTTTTTAGATTGATAATAAAATTTTAATATTGATAAAATCTCAAAATAGGTCAAAGTCACTTCAGTGTTTCCCATCTTATGGAGATGGCTAACATCTGATAGTGATAAATAGACATCAATTTATATGTACCAAACTTTAAATTACACACTCATTACACCTACAAATCTATAGCAGGGTCTTCCAATGCTTTCATTGCTCTTAAATTGAGATGGTCAGCCAAAGGATAAAACTTTAAAATTTCTAAATAAAGAAGAATTGTTTTGACTTTTCATATGCTTTTGTTTATAATAGATTCTATCTAGGAAATGCCTAATGAAACAACATATAATATTACATCTCCATCAAGGGTTATGAGAATAATTATTAAGTATTCTCAAATAAAAATATATACTTGATAAATTCCATTTGTTGTTAAAAATTGGTTAGTGGATAACAACTGGTTAACTAACAAATCAAGAAAAATATACTCTACCTCTAATTAGTGGGTAACAACTGGTCGATTAAATAATTCAAAATTTTAATGTAAATCACAAGAGCTCATTACAATAGGAGTTTAGGGCACGCTTGCATGTCTGTTAAAAGAGTAATAACTAACTATTTTGGTGCACCTTTACATGTATATATTAAAAAAAAAACATAAAAAAATTCATTCCTTCTCTATAGAAGTAGAATGAATGCATCTTTTCTGATACTAAATAATAGCAAGTGGTTCATTTAGGCCCCTCATGTTTCCTCTTGGAGAGAGGAATATGAGAGGGAAACTATATGTTATCCTTAGAAAGGCCTCTACAATATTTTGTATTCACAAACCTCTTACCAAATACTCAAATCACCCATTAATGCGACCAAATACCACAGTCAGTTGTATGTAATTGAGGCCACCTTGCCTTAATGTCTTTAAAATCAAATGATATCTAATTTAAAAAAAAAAACATTCATTCAATGCAAAAAAATTAATAATATTATCCTTTTAATTTTCAAATGTAAGAAATATTGACACCAATATTTAATTTTTTATTAGAGCAAACATAACCTTACCTACGGGTTCATGAACCCTTTCATATATATTAAAGGTTTGCTACCTTAGAGCTTCCTATTATAGGTGACCCTTGGATATGGTGTTGCTCACTTTATCTTATGGTTTGATATATGAAACCCCTTAAGTAGAAGAAAGCTAACTCTTAAAAATCGAGATGCCTTTTAGTGTGATGGCTGAAATTTCTATAAGAAACTCTACAGCTAAGTATGCTCATCCTAGAATAATTCTTGAATGGGTGAACTACTAGAATGTTACACCAACAGGACAAAACCATGAGGCTTTTAGGCCAAAGTGGATAATAACTTGATATTTAAGAGTTTGGGCTATTACAAATGGTATCATACTAATACACCAACTGGAAGATGGGAGCTAAGTGTCATACAAGACAAAGTGTTAAGCCATAAGATCCACTTCTAGAAACAAATATAGGACAAAGTGGTACATGACAGCAACTAGTACTTGAACTTATAGGGGACACCTCTAGAGTTCTATTTTCCTGGTGGATGATTCTAGGATACATATGCTGAGGAGAACATTAGTTACTTAAGTTGGAGAGATTATGAAACCCCTAAATTAAAAGAAAGCTAACTCTTAAACATCGAGGCATCTTTTGCTGTGATGGATGATATTTTTGTAAGAAACTCTGTAGTTAAGCATGCTCAACCTATAGTAATTCTGGGATGGGTGATCTACTAGGAAATTACATAAACAGGACAAAACCATGAGGCTCTTGGGTTAAAACGAATAATATCTCGATAGTTAAGAGTTTGGGTTATTGCATGATCACCTTAATAATATGGGATGAACTTTAAGAGAAAGCATTAAATAATTTAACCATCCATATTCTATGATATCTAGTGTACCCTATAATTATATCCTTTGAATAAAATCTAGTGTGTCACTTTGAGCAGTCAAGTTGATAATCATTTTTTTCTTGATGATGACCATGTTGTAATTAAATTTTAGCTAGACGTAAGGTCCCTAAAATATGTACTTTCTTTTTACATTGATAAGAAATTTTAATACTAATAAAATTTCAAAATGGGTCAAAGTCACGTCAGTGTTACCCTTCTTATGAAGATAGAAAGCATCTGATATTGATAAATAGACATCAATTCAAATGTACAAACTTTCAATTACACAATCATTGCCCCAATAAATCTATAGCAAGGTCATCCAATGTCTTCATTGCTCTTGAAATGAGATGGTACGCCAAAAGGATGAAACTTTAGAAATTGTAAATAAAGAAGTATTTCTTTGACTTTTCATGGGCTTTAGTTCCTAATAAATTCTATCCATAAAAAGCATATTTAAACACTAACAATATTACATCTCCATCAAGGGTTATGAGAAGTATTCTCAAATAAAATATACACTTGAAAAATATCGTATATCCTTATAGTAGAAAATGACGAGTTAGTGGTCAACAACTAGTTAGTCAAATAATTCAAAATATTAAAGTTAAATCATTTTGAAGTTTTTCCTTATAATTTATGAAGGTACTCATTATGATAAGAGATCAGGGCATGCCCGCAGGTTCATTAGATGCACCATACCTAACTATTTTTGTGCACCTTCTCATGTATATATTAAAAAAATAAATGTTATGTTGCAAATATATTTTCATGACTTATGTTTTGATGATTGACAAACACTATTGATTCTCTTGGACTGCCTGTTACTTCTAACATTTCAGAAATCGAAGATCGGACGAACAAACGAAGCCAGTTCAAGATTACGTAGGTCTAGGGTTGAGTCAGTCTGTACTTTGTTTTTCTCTTCTTGAGTCTATTTGAAAAGGTCAAAGAGACTGATGCTAAGCAACCCTACACACACACACTTGAGAGACTTAGAATTTCTATTTTTACTCATATCGGCCAGGACGATATTTACATCGTCCCGGACGATTAGGCTTAAAACAAAAAGTCTAAATAAGGATTCTTAATTAAGGCAGCCATCATTAACAGATTATCCTGGATAATACGTGTATCGACAAGGACGATAAGCTCAAAACAAAAAAAAGTTTCCACCATAGACAATTAAGGTATATTGTATTTTTTAATAATCGGTCAGGACGATCATTGATCGACCTGGACGATATTCACAAATTATGCCTTAATTGATCAGGAAATCAAGGGAGTAATTAAGGATGATTGATACAATCATATCGTCCTGGACGATTGTAGGATCGGCTAGAACAATCTATTCAAAAACCTTAGTTACTTCAGGACGATAAATATCGGCCAGCTCGAATTCAGGGCGATGCTCTGGACGATCTTCCTCTGATTTGAACTGATCGGCCAGGACGATCGTGAGATCGGCCTGGACGATCAAGCCAATTTTAAATCGTCTAGTTTGCATTCAGGGCAATGATCTGGCCAAACTTCTGAGATTTGTACTGATCGGCCAGGCTGATGTCCATATCGGCCTGGACAATATTGTCGGCAACTTAAAATTAATGAGCTCCTTTGAAGCTCTTCTATTTAAGAGCTCTTGTTCAATATTTTGAATAATCTTTTGTTGTTTCCTTGACCTGAGAAGGCCTTGAGGAGAGAAAGAGAGAGAGGATCTTGTGAGGGGGAGCTTGTGAGGGGATTCACAAGGGATGCTTCAAGGATCGCTCTACTTCTTCGTCTGGAGTTTCTCATCCGTGGAAGGGTCGGTAGAGGTAAGGAGTCAGCATCTGGTTGTGGTTCTCTGCCAGCTTCAGGAGGAAGCAAAAGGAGATAGGTTCTCTGCCTTGCCAGGGTGGCAAAAAGGAGGTTCTTTGTAAAAGCTTATCTGCCTAGCTGTGGGGGCTAAAGGAGAGTCGCGATTGTAGTGCAATACTCGGAGGGCGCCTCCGAGGAGTGGACGTAGGTCAAGTTGACCGAACCACTATAAATCTCTGTGTTCTTGTTTCTTGCTTCCGCACTTTAATTTATGCATTTATTTTTCTCGTGGTGTGATTTCGGTATATGTGATTTTTGTTCTTTGTGAAAAGAAAATTTTTAAAATACCAATTCGCCCCGCCCCCCCTCTTGGTTAGCTTGGGCTAGTTCTATAGGGCTTAACATCCCTAACGAACTTTCATATTAAAAATTCATTTCTTCTCTCATAAAGGTAGAATGAATGCATTTTTTTATTATACTAAATAACTGAAGGTGGTTCCTTTAGGCCTCTCATGTTTCCTCTTGGAAAGAGGAATATGAAAAGATATTTATATGTTATCCTTACAAAGGCCTCTACAAAATTTTGTATTAGCGAACCTCTTACTAAATGCTCAAATCACCCTACAATGAATCTAAATAATTAATTACTTCCCCCTTTATGAGAAGAGAATCCTCTTTACGGATCCTTTGAATAAATTCTTTCTTGAAAGAGGTGATGATGTTGTTTTTTTTTTTCAATGATAAAAGGAGACCTAAGGGTCACCCTTGAAAGTCCATTATCTCAATATATGATATTAATAAGTTTTCTAGAAAAATATCAATATTATCTAATACCATTATGATGTTGGATCTTGAAAGGAAAATTTGCATAAATCAATTTCCCCTTCCCTTGGGGAGAAATTCTTTTTAGATCCTCTAATTAAAATATCACCAAAACTTTGGAATGACATATAATTTGTAACATATAAAATTTTTCAGATAAAAATGTTTGACCATCCCAACAAAATATGGATGCTACTTATAGCTCGAAGTCATATTATTTGCTATTCATATTTGTCTTGAATGTTTAGTGGTGAATTATAATGATAAGATACTAATAAAAAAATAATATATTTATGAGATATTATGTTATATATATTCTGACAAAAAAAGTTTATGTGCTTAGAGCATATGATGAATAATTTTTTGTTTCCCATATTGTTTCTTCTCTAGAAATGTTTCCAATGATGTGTTTGATAATTCTAAGAATGATCAAATCTTCTTCCCTTGATCAAGTAGAAAGAAAAAATGATATGGAGTGATCAAATCTTCTTCCCTTTATCAAGTAGAAAGAAAAAATGATATGGAGTATATTTTAAAAAAAAAGTTAGAAAATAGAAATAAAATAAAATTATCTAATTTTGTGATGGAAGGACCATTCAAGTGACAATTTTGTGTGGTTTCACAAGAATGAAATGTATCTTTCCAACATAATCACATAAGAAATGGTTTTTCTCCTTCACTCACTTTTTTAATCAATGAACAATGTTGTCCCATTAAATCCTCTCCCCAATTTTGCTCCTTTATTTAAGCTAGGTCTAGGATTTCAAAACTCTAAAAATCAAATTATGTATTAATTTCCTTTCCAAGTAATATTTTATAACACCAAGTATTGTTTGAAAAATCAAAATTTGATGTAAAAAAAAAAATGTTCATGCCCTCTAAATGTCTCTTTTAAGAGAAACCATTAATATTATTTGATTGTGCTAATACTTCTAAAATGAAATAAAATATTACTTAAAGGGGCCTTAAAAAAATTCAAGAGCTCATCTCTTTCCACTCATTTCAAATTATGGATAAAAACAAAAACCTTTATAGTTTTCTTTATTGCTTCTTATCCATATTCAAAGTGTTATTGCTTTTCAAATTATATTAAGTTTTTCATATTGTGAACACATTTCACAATCATCGTAATTATGGATAAAAACAAAAACATTTCTGCTTCTGATCATGCTGGAAAAAGAAAAATAATTTTTCCAGCAACTAATAAGCATACATTTACATTACAAGATATGAGATTTATTTCTTATATTGAATATGGCATAACACTTTGAATATGGCATTGACAAAGTTACTATTTCTCCATATTAAATTACATAAAATTTTATCAAAAAGTTTTTCCATAACCCATCAATACAAAAAAATTATATGCAATTAGATAGTATTATTTGATGGAGATGACCTTGAAATATATTTGGTAATCATTAGCTTTTACAAAAGCTAAGACATATGAGTGAAACTCTTCTGCAATAGCTGTAAGAAAATTACAAAGACAACGCGGCAAAGGCATGCTATGAAAATATACTGAACCAACATCCTTAATATACACTAATTTATTTGGGTCTTAATTGAAGCAAAGTTGCATTACAACTCTTTAAACTAAAGAAAGTTGCAGTTTTGGCAATTTCAAATTTGAAATCAGGGAGAATTGTTCTTCTAATACGACCAAATTATTATGATGAAGTAAAAAAAATACATTGAACAACTTGATAATATTTGTGAAATTATGAAATTATTCTTTCTAACTTATTACATTTTCTATTGGAGAAATGAAATAAAAAAATTCCCAAAATCCTTTAAAAAAGAGAAGCCCTTCACCAAATTATTATCCAATAGATTGTAAGCTTTATCAACCGAACTTTGAAGAAATTTGATCACATTAAAATTGCCCCCTTCAATAATAATACCTTAGACGTTAAAACTCCAATCTTGAAGAATGACCTTCAAACCACGGAATGCCAATAGCTCAAAAATTCCAATATCCCAATGAACCCATTTAAATCCAAAAGCAAGCAAAAATCTTCCCTTATGATCTCTGAAAACACCAGCAATTCCATCTTAATTTGACTTTAGAAGAGCTGCATCAATGTTGACTTTGATATGCAATAAACAAAATCCTAAACAAGAGTTCTACTTCTTCTTTTTTAAAACAAAAATTAATTGCGAAAACAAGTAATTGAACTCAAATTACAACAACAAATTTTTCCACAATTATCACCAAGAAAATATAATGAAGATAAAGAGCAAGGAAAAATAAAAAGCGATAAAGGAAAAAAAGCACGCCATAGTTTTATAGTTGTTCGGTCACTTGACCTAAGTCCACTCCTCAGAGTCCTCCACTTTGGGAATTTGACTACAAAACTGTAATTCTCCTTTTTCCCCCTGGACAAGGTGGAGAAGCCCTTATAAGACTCACTTTCACCAACCCGATGTGGCGGAGTGTTAAGCGCTTTCCTCACCCTCCTGGTGATGGCAGCGTACCTTCTCATTTTTCTCCCACCTGGAGGGAAAATTATTGCATCCAGTCATCTAACGCAGAGATAGATCCGGATATTAATAAAATATTATTTTAAATTAAGCGCGATAAAAGAGTAGGTAAAGTGCAGGCATAGCACAGGCAAAGCGTAGTCAAAGCGCACTCAAAAGCGCAGGTAAAGCACAACAAAGCACACCTAAAGTGCAGATAAAGCGCAGGTGATGCGGCAAGTTTTTATTGGATGTCGAAACCTATTCTCCATGTCCGCTGAACGGATGCAATAATTTTCCCTCCTAGAGAAGGCAGAGTACCTTAGAGGACATGGATGTAGAAGATTCTCCCTCTTAGAGGAACAATTATTACGTCCTCTGACCTGACGTAGAGGTACGTTCGGCCGCCAATAACATATCGCCACGTGTTCTTACTCTTTACCGCGCGGCCCGACGACTTGACCCGGAGCGGAACCCAGGAATGCTTTATTTTTTTGCTCAGGATTTGCTCGGGATTTGCTCAGGATTTGCTAGAAAAAACTAGGTACAACTCAGTATTTGCTCAGGATTTGCTCGGTATTGATAGGGATTTGCTCGGTAGTGCTAGGTATTTGCTCGGTATTGCTAGAAAAATCTAGGTACAACTCGGTACAACTCAGTATTTGCTCAGGAGTTGCTTGGTATTGCTAGGGATTTGCTCGGTAGTGCTAGGTATTTGCTCGGTATTGCTAGAAAAAACTAGGTACAACTCGGTACAACTCAGTATTTGCTCAGGATTTGCTTGGTATTGCTAGGGATTTGCTCGGCGGTACAACTCAGTATTTGCTCGGTATTGCTAGAAAAAACTAGGTACAACTCGGTACAACTCAGTATTTGCTCAGGATTTGCTCGGTATTGCTAGGTATTTGCTCGGTATTGCTAGGTATTTGCTCGGTATTGCTAGGTATTTGCTCGGTATTGCTAGGTATTTGCTCGGTATTGCTAGGTATTTGCTCGGTATTGCTAGAAAAAACTAGGTACAACTCGGTATTTGCTAGATATTTGAAATATATCCAAAAAGTGATGGGATGTTGTTCGGTTTGTAAAGGAATTAAAAAAATGCATGTACGAGAACCCAAAAAACGGCGGGTCGGGTCGGCGACTTTTCTTAATGCTACGTGTCGCTAAAATATTGGTGGCCGAACGTAGAGGAGCGTACGTTCACCGAACCAAATAATTGTTCCTCTTAGAGAGCCTCCCATAAGTTCTTCTCAGGCCACAGGAGGAACAAAGTGCAGTAAGAATGGAGCAACCATGTGATCTCCCTCACACTACTTCTCCCTCACCAAGCTCACTCTCTGCTTCCTCTCTCAAACCCTAAAAACTTCTCAAAAGCTCTCTCCCAAGGAAACCCTCTCTAATCACGTTCCCCTCTCATTGTTACACACATAAAAAAATAACTTTTTGATACTTAAAACGGGCTCCAAAAATCCTAAAATTTTCAAAGTAGCCATTAATATCGTATAGTATGATTCCAAATTATATAGTAAAAATAGTATAAACGAGCTTCATCCTGGTGCGAAGGTTTACGACCAGTTCAAAAACTTCTTAATACAATTGTACAATATGATATAATATCATATAGTACGATCCTTAAATTCTTATATTCATCTAGGATGATAGACGGGACGGTTAATACTCATCTCTGTACATCATTGGGTACGACCGAAGTCGTATATTACGATGAGTCAAAATCAAGGGATCGTCCAGGACGAAGTCCGAGACGATCAAAAATAGTCTCTATTCACCATACAGTTTAAAATTAAATATACAATATGATTTACAATCAAAGATTATTCCTTGATTTATTCCATTAATCACGGGTTAATTTAAGTAAGTATTCAAATAAAATCATACAGTATGAAACTATTTGTACAATTCAAACGGCTAATAGAAATTACTTAAACTAATCTAGCAGCTAGGGTTTTGAATTAGTAACACATCGTATAGTAGAATATGGTTCGTACAGTGCGACCTGTTCACAGAAAGATGTTTAACCAGATCAGATCGTACAGTATTATATAAAGTATAATACGATCAACAGAGAAAAAATCTACTTTTTTCTTTTAAAACCCTCTCCACTGTGTGTGTGTGCATGGTTGTTCAAATTTACATGCACTTTGTGGCCATATTCAAGATAAGAAAAAAATAAAATAAATATAAAAATTATAATGTTACATACTCATACTCCTACTCTACCCAGTCTTGAGTCTTCTTGTTATCCTGAGTAACTTATGACCTTCCTGAAATATTAGTACTCACAGATAATAGCTGAAATTAAATATATTCAATGAATAGTAGTTCATACGACATTATTTGTCATCATCAAAATCTCAAACTAGGGGTCATGGATTGCAACAATCTCCCCCTTTTTGATGATGTCAAATAATATTTATTATAAGAAAATTTGCATGGATTTTTTTTTAATTAAAAAATAACACAAAATAGACAAGAAAGAAAACAAAAAAAAATGTATTTCATTGAAACATAAGCAACATACATGAGCATAAGCATAAGCAAACTATAAATAAACTACAAACTTCTCCCCCTTTTGACATCACCAAAAAGAGGAGGTACAAACAATACTAAGAAAAAAACATCATAAAAGCAGATACACTTCAGAAGGGAGGATCCTGATCACTTGGAAGTGGAGGTGGGTGTGGGGAAAAATATTGAAAGAGTGTCTCGAAGCATTGATCCATCTAAGTGAAGCATTCCCCAAACCACCGCATGTCTTCCTCATGTTACTAGTGTTGTTCTTGTATGTGGGTGTCAAGACAACTTTGAAGTTGGTCGAAGCGTTCGACCAAATCATCATGAGGGTAGGCTGGTGTAGGTGCTCAAGGTGCTGCATGTTAACGTGGTCGAGCAGGAGCTGCTACTGGGGCAGCATCTCCTTCTTCTTCATCAAAGTCGGGTACATCCAGCTCTGGCCCTCGATGAAATAAAATACGGAAGGAAGTATCCGTATAGAAAATAGGTAGGTTATCGGGTTCACCAGGATAGGTTAATTGATATTTATTTTGAAGAATGTACCCGATAAGGTGGCAAAGGGCTATGGTTTGTTTTCTACTGGTGGTAGGGAGGCAAATTAGGGTCATATTTCAAATTTAGTTGATAATCAAATTTGCCTCATCAAATTTTGTGTTGGATATGATAAGATAGGTAGTTACAGATAAATTAGGGGTCATGCAAATTTGATCGCCAGCTTTGGGTATTATATAGTTCTAAGTACATGTTGAATGATTTTGGCTTTTTGATTGAGGGATTGAACGAGTGGCTGGTGCTGATAAAAGGATACATTCTTAAGGACACGATTGATATCACTCTAGTTGAAATCATTTGTGAGAAAGGAAATAGCCATAGGCCCTTCAGTGGATAGCCCAATGTATTGGGTGATGTCAGCCTTGGTGATTTCTATGTGTTGGCGGCAAACAAAAGAGTGGAAAGTCATATTATCGATGATGTAGGTATGGTTGGCTAGAAATTCAAATAAGAGTTCGGAATTGTAGGGGAAAGCCAGGGTAAGGAAAAATTGGAAAGTGGTGGATGCGAAGAGATTCATAACCTCAAAACTTAAAGCTGCCTGATTGAGCATTCGGGACTGTGTAATTTTGCAGGCCTTGAACTTGTGATACGCATCTTCATTTTCAACATTCAGGAAACGATCATTGTGATGGTGAGAGAAAGATGAGATTCCTACGATGAGGCGACCGCACTTGCTAGAGCTCGACATTATGTGAAGGCTAAGTCAAGGTGAAGAAGTGAGCGTGAGTTAAATGGTCTGTCAATGAAGCCAATTTATAGATTTTTTCAGACATAATACAATATGATCAGGTATCGTACAGTACGATAGGGTAATAATTGCTATCTGATCGATCAGTTCATGAAAAGGTGGTCAAATCATATAGTACGATCAGAAGGATTTCAATCATCCCGAGGGTTGTCGGTATGACCTTTGATGAAAAGATTCGTACTGTATTAACAAGTATATCATATAGTACAAATGACAATTATATCTTACCAGTCATCTTCAAGTCATCCTTATCCATTTTGTTGAGGTGGATCATCCAATACGAAGAGGAGGTATCGTATAGTACGATCACCAATAATATCATACCAAATTTAGTAAATTCATCCCAATCTATTTGCTAACATGGATCGTACAGTACGAAGAGAGGATATTGTAACGTACGATGATAAATAATGTCGTACCAAACGAATTAAATGAATTGTCACCTGTATCATACCGTACGATGTTTATCATATAGTACGATGAACAAAGATGAAATTTGATCATGAGTTTTGATTTGTATGGTTTTAGATATATCGTACAGTATGATAGGGGATCATACAATACGATAAAGAAAGTGTCAAATGTCAAGGTTTTGTGTAGTGAGTGTGTGATGATCAGGAACAGCCTTAAAAGATTTTTTTTATGAATTAATGTCTATAATACCTAGTATCATCCTCAAAGTGCTAATGATATTGAATGCTAGTGGTTTCATTAATATGTCTGCCAATTGATCTCCTATAGTGATGTGGTGCAATTCTATATCTCCCTTAGCAACATGATCTCTTATGAAATGGTGTCTAATGTCTATATGTTTTGTTTGAGAGTACTGAATTAGGTTTCTAGAGATGCAAATTTCACTTGTGTTGTCACACATGATTGAGATGGTTCCTACAGGTAAGCCAAGATCAAGAATTTTTTTCTTTAACTATAGTACTTGTGCAACACAACTTCCTACTGTGATACTACTATAGCCGTGAAAGGGCTACCAAATTTTGCTTCCTACGGGACCAAGAAACTAAACATTTTCCTATGAATTGGCACGTACTAGAGGTGCTTTTTTCTATCTACCCTACATCCTGCAAAATTAGAATCTGAGTACCCTAAGATTTCACAGGAAGTGTTGTGCCTAGGATACCAAATTCCTAAGTTCGGGGTGCCTAGTAGATATCTAAGGATTTTCTTGACCGCAGTTAGGTGAGACTCTTTAGGATTAGCTTAAAAATGGGCACAGAGACACACATTAAACGTTATGTCCGGTCTACTGGCAATCAGGTAGAGGAGAGATCCAATCATTCCTCTATATTTTTTCTGGTCCACTGATTTCCCATTTGGGTTTTTATCTAGTTGAATTGTGGAGCTCATTAGAGTGTTCATGGGCTTAGCACTATCCATTTCAAATTTTTTTACAACATCATTAATGTATTTTGTTTAGCTAAAAAATGTTCCATTATTCATTTGTTTCATGCTAAAGCCAAGAAAATAATTTAGCTCTCATTACTCATTATTTCTGAAAATTCATTGCATAGAATTTTATCTGAAGATCCAAATACAATGTCATCCACATAAATCTGAACAATGAGAATTTCTTCTTTAACTTTTTGTAAAAAGAGTGTAGTGTCCACACTACCCTTTACAAATCCTTTATCCAGTAAGAATGAGCTAAGTCTTTCATACCAGGCTCTAGGTGCTTGCTTTAATCCATAAAGTGTCTTTTTTAATTTGAATACATAATTTGGAAATTGTGAACATTCAAATCCGGGAGGTTGCTCAACATAGACATCCTCCTTAATTATCCTATTCAGAAAAGCACTCTTTACGTCCTTTTAATATAGTTTGAAATTCTTGAAGCAAGCGAAAGCTAAGAGCACTCTTATGGCTTCTAATTTAGCAACTGGCAAAGGTCTCTTCAAAATCTATTCCGTCAATTTGGTTGTACCCCTTAGCTACTAGTTTGGTTTTATTTCTTATTATGGTTCCTAAATCATTCACCTTATCTTTAAAGACCCATTTTGTTCCAACTACACTCTGTTCTTTAGGTCTCTTGACTAACTCCCAAACATTATTCCTGGTGAATTGGTTCAGTTCTTCTTACATTGCTAGGATCCAGAATTCATCTATTAAAGCTTGATCTATACTTGTAGGTTCTATCATAGAGATGATTGTTGGATGACTAACCTCCTTCCTAAGTCCATGCCTAGTTCTTACACCTTCTGAAGGGTCTCCTAAAATTAACTCTTTAGGATGACTAGAAGAATATCTCCATTCTCTAGGATAATCTTCCTAAGGTTCTACCCTTTCTCCTAAGGTCATAGTCTCTACTCCTTGAATTTCTTCTATTTCTTCATCTTCAATTTTAGATTTAGAGGACTTATCGGATTCATCAAATAATATATGGGTGGACTCTTCTATTACTAGGGTTCTCTTATTAAAGATTCTATAGGCCTTACAAACAGATGAATAACCTAAGAAGACACCCTCATCAGACTTGGGATTAAATTTTCCTATGGGTAGTTTGCCATTAATCAAGATGAAGCACATGCAACCAAAGACATGTAAGTGTGAAAAATTTGGCATTCGACCCATAAGGAGTTTTATTTAGTTTTGATCTAATATTCACCCTATTTAAGATATAACACGTCATGTTTACTACTTCTGCCAAAAAATATCTATGAAGGGTGTACTCAGCTAACATTGCCCTAACAGCTTCTACCAAGATTCTATTCTTCCTTTTTACTATACCATTTCGCTGAGGTGTTTTAGGGGATGAGAAATTATGCTCTATTCCTATCTCTTAACAAAATGATTCAAATCTTTCATTTTGAAACTCTCCACCATGATCAGTACGGATTGTTGATATTTCACATCCTAATTTTTGTTGAATCCAAGTGGAGAATACCTTAAATTTCATAAATGACTCATTCTTATGTGCTAGGAATCTTACCCAAGTGAATCTAGTGAAGTTGTCTACAATCACAAATCTATAATTTTTCCCACTGAGGCTGGCTGTGCTAATGGGTCCAAATAAGTCTATGTATAGGATTTCTAATGGCCTAGAGGTAATTACATCTTTAATTGAATGAAAGGATGATTTGACTTGTTTTCCTAGGTTGCAACAACAACAACATCAAGCCTTTATCCCACTACGTGGGGTCGGCTACATGAATCCTTTTTCTCCATTGTGTCCTATTAAAAGTCAAATTCTCGTTTAAATCTAATAAAGAAAGGTCATTCCTAATATTTTCTAACCAAGTCTTTTTAGGTCTACCCCTACCTTTCTTAACATAATTCAAATCTAATACCTCTACTCTCCTAACCGGGTCATCGAAAGGCCGTCGTTTTATGTGGCCAAACCATCTAAGGCGACTTTCTCTAATCTTATCTTCTACTGGAGCTACTCCAACCTTTTCACGTATATGCTCATTTCGTATCCTATCTCTAAGGGTAAAGCCACTCATCCACCTGAGCATCCTCATCTCTGCCACACTTAACTTAGTATTATGCTTCTCTTTTAATGGCCAACATTCGGCACCATAAAGCATTGCAGGCCTCACTACCATCTTATAGAATTTTCCCTTAAGTTTGAGGGGTACATTTCTATCACATAACAAGCCCGATGCATTCCTCCACTTCAATCATCCAACTTGAATTCTGTTGATAATATCCCCATCTATTTCACCATCACTTTGAACAATTGATTCAAGATATCTAAAACGTGTACTCTTATTAATGACTTGATCGCCCAAAGTCACAATCCCTTCAATAGGTCTATTACTACTAAAATTACACTCCATATATTTTGTTTTAGATCTACTCAAGCGAAAACCTTTAGACTCTAAGGTTGACCTCCATAATTCAAGTTTACCTTCAACTCCCTCTCTAGTCTTATCAACAAGAAGAATATCATCAGCAAAAAGCATACACCAAGGTACATCCTCTTGCAAATGTCTAGTGAGAACATCCATGACTAAAGCAAATAGATATGGGCTTAAGGCTGATCCTTGATGTAACCCAACCGAAATAGGGAAATACTTGGTCAATCCACCTTGTGTTTGAACACAAGTAATAGCTCCTGCATACATATCTTTAATGATTTGAATATAAGCATTATTGACTCCTTTCTTTTCAAGAACTCTCCATAGCACTTCTCTTGGAACTTTATCATATGCTTTTTCTAAATCAATAAATATCATATGTAGATCCTCCTCTATATTTCTCCTTCAAGCCTCTTAATAAATGTATGGCTTTCATAGTCGACCTACCCGGCATGAATCCAAATTGATTTTGAGAAACATTAGTATCACGCCGCAACCTATGCTCCATAACTCGCTCCCATAGTTTTAAAGTATGACACATTAACTTAATACCTCTATAATTCGCACAATCTTGTGCATCACCTTTATTCTTAAAAATAGGAATTAATACACTCATTCTCCACTCATCTGGCATCTTTTTAGTCTTCAAAATAGTATTAAAAAGTTTAGTAAGCCATGAAATTCCTTCATCTCCTAAGCATTTCCACACCTCTATTGGAATATCATCAGGTCCAACAGCTTTTCCACCCTTCATTTTCTTTAAAGCCTCTCTAACTTCAGTTTTACTAATATGCCGATAAAAACATAAATCTTTATTTTCATCTAGGGTGCTAAGGTCACTATAGTCAATCTTATTTTCACAATCTTCATTAAAAAGTTTAGCAAAATATCTCATCCACCTTTGTTGAATATCATCTTCTAAGAAAAGTATTTTTTGATCTTCATCCTTAATACACTTCACTTGAACTAAATCCTTACTACTCCTATCTCTTTGTTTGGCTAACTTATACATATATCTTTCTCCCTCCTTAGTATTTAATCTATTATATAAATCGCTAAAAGCTAATGTCTTTGCATCACATATTGCTTTCTTAGAATCCTTACAAGCCACTTTATAATATTTCCTAATTATAAAAATTTTTAAAATTAAATCAATTTTTATAACAAATCTTCTTATTTTTAATCTTTTCTTGCACAATTGGATTCCACCACCAACTATTTTTACTATTGGGAGCTTTTCCCTTTGATACTCCAAGGACATCTTTTGCAATATTCTTAATATCACTAGCCACTTTTTCCCACATAATATTAGCATCCTCATGCACAGACAAAATCTTAAGATCTAAAATCTTATTTCCAAAAATATTTTTGTTAATATTCTTTAAATGCCCCCATTTAATCCTAGAAAATTGTTTTACTTTATTTTTTATTTTATGCCCTTTTATCTTAAAGTCCAAAACTAATAATCGATGTTGGGTACATAAATTTTCACTCGGAATAACTTTACAATCTTTGCAATCTAAATGATTTAATTTTCTAATAAGAAAATAGTCAATCTGGGTTGTATTATATCCATTTTTATAAGTGATGAGATGCTCATTCCTTTTCTTAAATAAGGTATTAGCAATTAAAAAATTATAAGCTAAACAAAAATCCAATATGGTCTTGCCACCTTCATTCGTCGTTCCAAATCCATGGCCACCATGAATGCTTTTAAAATCATCTACCTCTTTACCAACATGTCCTTTTAAATCTCCTCCAATAAAAACTCTTTCTTCAAGAGGTATATTTTGTATTAATTCTTCTAAGTCATTCAAAAAATTTAATTTAGAACTCATATCCAAACCTACTTGAGGAGCATAAGCACTTATAATATTAACAATCTTATCATCAACAACAATCTTTAAAGCTATAATTCTATCTCCAATCCTATTAATTTTTATAACATTATCCTTTAAACTCTTATCTATAATAACACCTACACCATTTCTAGCACGACTCCTACCCGAATACCAAAGTTTAAATCCTAAACTATCAATTTTCTTAGCCTTATCTCCAACCCATTTAGTTTCCTGAATGCACAAAATATTTAACTTCCTATGAATCATAATATCTATTAATTCCATTAATTTTCCTGTAAGGGAACCTATATTCCAAGTTCCTATCCTAATTTTAGTTTCATAGACTAGCTTCTTTGCCCACATCCGTCCTTGATGTGGAACCCTTGCCTATTTAACACTGCACCCGGGCGCCAGTGCAGCGGCCCTTGCACACTTGTCATTGTATTCAGGCCATACAGCGCATCGCTTTCAGGGGACGCCCTAGCATTAACACAATTTCTTAAAGGATTCATGTCATTATTGTTCGACAAGTTTTACGCTGGCTGTCGACTACCTAACGCAACCCTCCACTTTTCTCATCCAAGTTTTCCTAGGTTGCAAGCATCACATAAATGGTCCTTAGTGAAGTCTAACTTAGTTACGTCTCTAACTAGATTTTTCTGAGTGATATTTCTAAGTGTTTTCATACTAGCATGGCATAGTCTCCTATTCCATATCCACGAGTCATCTACTATTATTTTTAAGCAAAAAGAATTTGAACTATCAATGCAATCAAGGTCTAACATGTAAACATTGTTCATTCATTTTCTTTCTAAAATAAGTTTATCATTTAAACTAATCAGGCATTTGTGAGACAGAAATTTAATGTCAAAACCTTTATCATATAATTGACTAATGCTAAAAAAGTTATGCTTCAAACCATCAACTAATAAAACATTTTTAAATTAAAAATTCTTAGCATTATGAATAATACCTGAGCCTATTACTTTCCTGGTAGTGTTGTCTCCCAACATTACTTTCCCTCTGGTCCTGATCTCTAGTAAAATGAACTTCTTCTTATCTCCAGTCATGTGTCACGAGCAGCCACTGTCCAAGTACCACATGCTCTCACTAGGTCTTTTGTGAGAGCATCCCTACAATTTCATTCAAGGGTTAAATTTGGGAACCCAAGTGAGTTTGGATTTCTCCTTATGCTTGCATGAATGAGATGTATGCATGCTATGCTATGAGGGATGCAATTTAGGTCTCCTTACTAAGTGTATCCTACAGTGAATTATGCATGTGCGGGCTAGGTGACCTAGCATGCCACAAGAGAAGCACCTAACATCGGGAAATGGGCTCACTAACCTATGTGGGTGGTGATAACTCTTCCTAAAGTTGTGCGATGTATGATGTGTTGGGGGTTTGCTAGATTGGGCTAATGTGAGTGATGCATTTTCTTTTTCTAATTCTTTGATTTTTTTTCTTTAAATGTGTTGTTTTGATATGTCAATCCATGAACTTTCCATTTTAACAAATGTTCACTGTGATCTACTTCTAATACAAGTGTGTCTAGTCTATAAAAAGCTTCTTCTAGTTTAACATGCATAATTTTCAAGGATTCATGCGCTTCCCTTAATTCAATATGCTTCTTATTTAATGCATCAAACTCATCAAGAAGGGACATATGATATCTATCTAAATCAGAATTTTCTTTAACTAAGTTAACATGCTCAGTTTGTAAAGTACTAAACTCAATATTAAGACTAGCATACATATATTTCAATTTCCTATACGAGTCATGAATTATTTCAAAAATAAGCAATAAATCTTCATATGATAGTTGGCATACCTCGTCTTGATTCGATTGATCAATATTATCATTAGCCATTAGACACAAATTTGTTACCTCCTCCTCTGCTTCTTCTTCTGATGATTCTGAAACAGAGTCAACCCAAAATGCCATTTGTGTCTTCATCTTCCCCTTCTTGTACTTGGCTTTATCCTCGCCTTTTTCTTTAGCTGTTTCACTACTCTTTAGGTTGGGACAATCAGCTCGAAGGTGACCTAGTTTCCTGCACTTAAAATAGATTGTATCAGATGAAACTTTCGTAAACCTCCAGCTTTTACCTTTATTCCAATTGTTCTGATGACGCCTTTGTTTTCTTTTTAAAAAGTTCTTGAATTGTCGGGTTATCAAGGATATGTCATCTTCTTCCTCCCTTGCAGAGCTTTCACTTTTTGAATTTTTTGCTTCAATGCCACCGTTTGCTCCTACTTTCACCTGCATCACTTTGCCTTTGAATCACTCCTTGCTTGTATGCAATGAGTGACCCAAGAAAATTATCAATAGAATAAATGTTTAGATTTTTAGATTCAATGATGGTAGTAATTTTTACATCGTAGGAACTAGGTAAGCATTTAAGAATCTTGTTAACTTTTTTAGAATTTAAAATTTCTCTACCTTATGCATGCAAGGATGTCATAATTTGGGTGAACCTAGTGTACATGTCAGATATTGTTTCGCTAGGTTTCATACAGAAGAGTTCATAATCATACAATAGAATGTTAAGCCTAGACAGTTTAACTTATCTAGTTCATTCATACATGATGCGCAGACTATCCCAAATCTACTTACTAGTAGCACGGGTAGAAACTCTCATATAGTCCTCAGATTTTAAAGCACAAAAGAAACAGTTTAAGCACTTGGCATTCAATTGAGCTAATTCTCTATCCTCATTGCTCCATTCATTGAAAGGCACTTGAGTTTTCAATCCATTCACAAGTTTAAAAGGTAATGCATAACCATCATTTACTATCATCCACATGTGGTAATCAATAGACTATAAAAAAGTAGATATTCTAATTTTCTAGAAATCAAACGGGATATTGTCAAAAAGAGGTGGAAGGGTTATTGAATAACCCTTCACAGTATTACGATTACCAAAATGAGACATGATCAATTTTCAAAGGTTTTCTAAAATGCTATTTTTAAAATCCCGCTCTAATACCAATTGAAATTACTAAATGCGCCAAGAGGGGGGTGAATTGCAAAAATTTGTTGCAATAACTAAAATCCTAAACAAAAGTTCTATTTTTTTTTAATTTTAAACAAAAATTAAATGCAGAAACAAGTAATTGAACTCAAATTGAAACAACGAATTGTTTCACAATATCACCAAGCAAATATAATGAAGATAAATAGTAAGCAAAAATAAAAAGCAATAATGGAAAAAAACACACCAGAGTTTTATAATGGTTCGGTCACTTGACCTACGTCCACTCCCCGGAGTCCTCCACTCCGGGAATTTCACTACAAAACTATAGTTCTCCTTTTTCCCCCTCGGCAAGGTGGAGAAGCCCTTATAAGGCTCACTTTCACCAACCCGGCGTGGCAGAGTGCCAAGCACTTTTCTCACCCACCTGGCGACGGCAGCGTACCTTCTCATTTTTCTCCCTCCTAGAGAAGGCAGAGTGCCTTAGAGGACACGAAAATAGAAGAGTCTCCCTCTCAGAGAGCCTCCCATAAGTTCTTCTTGGGCCGCAGGAGGAACAAAGTGCAGCAAGAAAGGAGCAACTGTGTGATCTCCCTCACACTACTTCTCCCTCACCAAGCTCACCCTCTCCTTTCTCTGTCAAACCCTAAAAACTTCTCAAGAGCTCTCTCCAAAGGAAACCCTCTCTAATCACGTTCCCCTCTCATTGTTACACACATAAAAAATAACTTTTTGTTACTTAAAACGGGCTCCAAAAACTCTGAAATTCTATAAATAGTTGTTAATATCATACATCACGATTCCAAATCATATAGTACGAATAGTATAAATGAGCTTCATCCTGGTACGAAGGTTTACGAATAGTTCAAAAACTTCTGAATACAATCATACAGTATGATATAATCTCGAAGAGTACGATCCTTAAATTCTTCTGTTCATCCAGGATGATAGCCGGGACGATCAAAACTCATCTCTGTACATCATTGGGTACGACCAAAGTCGTATAGTATGATGAGTCAAAATTAAGGGATCGTCCAGGATGAAGTCTGGGACGATCAAAAATAGCCTCTGTTCACTGTACAGTATAAAATTATTCGTACAGTACAATTTCTAATCAAAGATTATTCCTTAATTTATTCCACTAATTATGGGTTAATTTAAGTAAGTATTCAAATAAAATCATACAATATAACACTATTCATACAGTACGAATGGCTAATAGAACTTACTTAAACTAATCTAATGGCTAGGGTTTTAGATTTGTAACACATCGTACAGTACAATATGGTTTGTACAGTACGACCTGTTCACAGAAAGATGTTTAACCAGAATAGATCATATAGTACGATATAAATTCGTACAATATGATCAAAAGAGAAAAAAAAAACTATATTTTTCTTTTAAAACTCTCTCCCCCTGTGTTTGTGTATGGTTGCTCAAATTAACATGCAGTTTCTGGCCAGACTCAGTAAAAGAAAAAATAAAATAAATAAAAAATTATATTGTTACAGACTCACACTCCTACTCTACCCAGTCTTGAGTTTTCATGTTGTCCTGAGTAGCTTGTGATCTTCCTGAAATGTTAATACTCATAGACAATAGCATAAATCAAATATATTCAATGAATAGTAGCTCATACGACATTATTTGCATCATCACAATCTCAAACTAGGTGTCATGGATTGCAACACCAAAAAGATGTGGTCAGCTTAGAAAACTAGTTAGCACCCCAGTGGTCCGAATAGAAACTACAACTTGATGAAGAAAGAGCAATATTGATTGCTCTTGAAGCAGTGAAAATCATACTGACCTCTTGTCCACCATGTAGAACATTATTTCTATTCTTCCAAGAAAAATATACAATTGAGCAATAAAGATTGGCAATAAATGGATTGTATTTAGCTAAAAACTTCAGGTTTTCTTTACAATCCAAAACACAAGAAAATCTTGGTACTTTGAATCCCCACTTATTGAGAACCTCAATCAATTGAATGAGCTTATCACCAAAAATCGTGACAAGCCCTGTATCCTCCGCCATAGAATAGCCCCTTGGACACTTTTTATAATCCAATAATCTTCTGTACATTAAGAATTCAAAAGTAGGAATTGCATTACTTAAAATTCTCCACCAAAAATATTCCACTCGAGGAGAAAGGTTCAGCAATTTCAGCCATTTCCACTGTCTATCTATAGCTGAATTTATAACATCAACCTTGGAAGCCATAGCTGCAATGGACTTCCAAGAGAACCTGTACATAAGTTCCATATGATCAACAGTAACATTGTGCTTAATCTAAACATGGAGTATAAGCTCAACCAGATCTTTTCCAAAAAATGTATCCAGCTCACTAAGGATCCACTCCCCTTCTTTTATAAACTTATCAAGAGAAGGAAAATCTTCCTCCAAAACTATAATGAAAGTAGGACATCTTGCAAAATTCCTGGCAAGAAGCCAAACATGTTCTAAAATATTAATGGAACCTTACTTTAGCCACCTTCCATCTAACCAAAGGCCAAAGAGCTTGGCACCTTTCAACAAAATTTTCCAAGTGGAAGAGCATTTTTTCCTGCACTCATCAATTCAAATATTGTCTCCATATTTAGCTCTTAATGAATCATTGAGTAGAGATCCGGGTGTATTTATAAAGTTCCAGGCAAACTTAGATCTTAATAAATCAACAACAGCTGAATAAATTCCCCTACCTCTAATGATTTATAAAGGACTTCCCATGCCACATAATGAAAGCCACGAACATTTCCAGGTTTATCCCATAAAAATTTTCTGCACATCTTATCTATACTTTTAAAAATGCTTTGAGGAACAAGAGAATGAGAAACACAGAATACCGAAATAGCTAGCATCACCAATTTAATCAAAACTATTTTCCCAGCCAAGGAAAAAAATTTGTTCCCCCAACCATTAATTTTACTTACTACTTTCTCAAGAATATAAAGATAATCATTAGTAACCAACCTCCTTAAGCAAATTTTGATACCCAAATACTTCAATTCACTGACCTCTTTATACTTCAAAAAATTTGAAATATTTCTCCTCTTTGCTCGGCCAACTAACTTTCCAAAGATCAAAGAAGATTTATTTAAATTGATTATTTGACCAATCCATTGCAATAATCAGAAATAATCCTTCTTATCTTTCTAACATGCACGGTTTTAGCTTCATAAAACATCAAAACATCATCCTCATACAAAAGGAGCAAAGTTTTAAGGGCAGGGGCATCTAATACCCAACTCTTTACCAATATGATTAAAACTATTAGATAAAAGTTGGGAACACAATATAAATAAATATAGCGATAACGGGCGCCCTTATCTAAAACTACTTTTCGCTTCAATCCAATTTCAATTTTTACCATTTATAATGATAGAGAACTTTGAATCTAAAACAAATTCCATCAAAAGATTTGAAAAATCATAAGGAAAACCAAAAAGACCCATACTATCATAAGCTTATTCCATGTCAATTTTAATAGCCACCAAACCTTTTTTTGACTTAAAAATATGAATTTATTAAAAAGTTCTTGCACAAAAAAAACATGTTCAAATAAAGATCTCCCTTTAAAAAAAACCACTTGAGTTTCGAAAATCAGCTTATCAACCACTATCATTAATCTATTTAATAAAATTTTTGCAACAATTTTATAAATAGACAAGTATAAATTGATGGGACAGAAGTAAGAAGGATCTACCAAATTTTGAATCTTTGGGATAAGTACCACCAACATCTCTTTCCAACTAAAGCACATTTTTCCTTAAGCTAAGAATTCCATAATCGCCCTCCAAACATCATGCCCAATTATTTTTCCAATATGCTTTAATAAAAGAATAAGAAATTCCATCCAACCCAGAAGAGATATTCCTCCCTATATTCATAACTACCCTTTCAACTTCTTCGAAGGAGAATTCTGCATCCAAGAACATAGAATCTTCATTGCTTAATGCATTAATAGTCCTTGGCCAACCCGACAGCTCACACTTCCTTACTTTCCATTTCTTACAAAATAACTGAAAGAAAATTCTTTCAATACTTTCTTGATCTTCCACCAATTCACCATCTTCATTTTTCACATGTTTAATCAAATTTCCATTCCTCCTACCATTAAAAAATGCATGAAAAAAAAAACTTTGAATTAATGTCACCATCCTCGAACCATTTGGCCTTCACCCTTTGTCTCCACCAGGTGTTTAAACGAGCCCGAGTCACATTTAAATCCTGCACTTTAGCTCTAAGCAATAAACGATTATTATTTGGGAAAGAAACATCAATCACCTCCTCGGTTTGAAGCTCAGCGACTTTTCTTTTGAGTTTTTCTTTCAGCTCAAATAAAATTTGAAGTTTTGCTTTGCTCCAAAAGAATAAAGCCCTTAACACCCTATGAAATTTCTTATTGAGAATATCCATAAGTTCTCCTCTAATAAATTTATTCCAAGATCTTTGCACCATAGAAACCGAAGCTGGATAAGATATCCATATATCTTTAAACCTCGAAATTTTGGAATTATGTATATCATTGTTAAAAATCTTCATCACTATGGGATAATGATCAGAGGCCACCCATGCCAAATGTCTATTAACAGCCCAAGAGGCCAATTCTAAAGCTTTAGAATTCAATAAACACATGTCTAGCCTTTCCCAAATGTGAGCATTTCCTTCTTTATTGTTACACCAAGTATACTTAGGACCAATTATGCCCACATCATGAAAATCAAAGTCATTCTTAAAAGATTTCATCTCTTGAGGAGCAAGAGAGAATTTAAATTTCTTACCTCCGCTTTTATCTTCTTGAGTTAGAATACAATTGAAATCTCCCCCAACTACTGAAGGGATATCCAATGAAGAATGCAAGCCCAAGCACTCCCAAAGCTTCCTTCTACTATACAAATCTCTATTATCATAAATAGTAGAAACTAACCAAGATCCCTTATTAACCACCTTCAACTCCCCAACAACACACTAAGTTGAAGCTTCAAACAATGAAAAAGAAGCAAGATCCGACCTCCATAATACCACAATCCCTCCAAACATCCCATCATAAGGAAACAGAAATAAACCACAACTTTTCCCATGTATTTAACAAAATTGCATTTATCCATATTAGAAATCTTGGTTTCAACAATACCCACAAAAACTACTTCCCAATCTTTAACCACCTCCTTCAAGTATAGAGAGGCTTCTCTCTTATTAGCCCCCTTACAATTCTAAAATGCAATTGAACTCATTTTTCTACCAAGGGGGAAGGACCCCCACTCCTTTTCTTACTCAAACCTTCTAGTTTTTTAAGTCTAGAAGAAGAGTTCAATGAACCCAAAAATCTGAGTTCTTTTTGAAGTTTCTGCTTTGGTTTTCCCATATAATCCGATATTTTACCATCATAGCCAACAATATCCCATTACATTCCTCCTCACCTACATCAGCTCCAAATTTAGTCAATGCCACATTTTCACCACTTTGTTTCAGGAATTCACCTTCTTCAATTTCAGGTTCAGTCTCTCAAAACTATTCAGCAATGCCTTTTTCACCATCCTCCCCATCAAGATCATTTAACACATCAAATTTGTTCTTATTAACAAGAACAGGTTTTGAAAGTAAGATTTCATTATTTGGATTCATACCTTCTGAATTAGTGATCCCTAGATCAACAACCAGCTCATTCATAATTTCTTCCCCAGTCATATCAACGCTATTATTTCCCTTCTTAATAAGCACCTCATAATCTTTATTAACAGTAGATATCCGAGCTCAAGAATCATCCAGCACAGATGTCTTCAGATTGTTCTTAATAGGAATAACAACCCTTTTTCTACTTGCAGCAACTGTCTATTTATTTCTTCTGTTAATAACATGTATCCAAGGTCCATAAGAAGGAACCTTAGGTACAGAATTTTCAAAAACCAGCTCATTATCGTTCTTCTCCACTATTGCTGCACCATTGTCTTCTACTTTCTCCAATACATATGAGTTGATCAAATGATCGATTTTACCACATTTGTAACAAAATGAGTAGATCTTCTCATACTCAACTTTTTTGAGAAAACCTTTCATTCGATCTTCTCCACTATTACCACATTTGTAAACTTCCCGTACACAAACTCTAGCGAATTCCCTTCTACTCCATTGGAACATATTGTCATCTATCAATAAAGGAGTTCCAATTAAAGAAGAAATTCTAGCAACATTGACTTCATCCCAACAGTAAAGAGGAAGTTTGGGCATCCTAACCCAAACCGGCGAGCTCAATTCTTTTAATGAAGAAGGAGAGAAATCTGAACTCCATTTATCCATATCAACTAAGTGACCATTAACAAACCAAGGTCCTCCAAACATAATTTTCTCCATCACATCCTTTGAAAAAAGGAACACAAAACCCATCCTAAACCAAGAGAAGTCAAATGAAATTTACCAAAAATGACTCCATTTTCTCCGAAGCTCGTCAGCAATCAACTTTAGTGGAATGCTTTTTCCAAATGCCTTAAAAACCAAAGAAAATTTTAATCGATCAGAATTAGCCTTAACACTTGGTTCATGAAGCCTCACCGCTGAACCATCCTCTATCAAAAAAGGTTCTTCCTAAGAAAGATTAACCTTTTTATGAAAACTCTTATTCCACGGATTTACAACATCTTTATACTTCATATTAGTATTTTCACCTTGGCCATCAACAACCAAAGACTTTACTTGAGCAATCCCACAAATAGTTAACGGATCATCCTCATTTTGAATTGCAGAGATAGCCTACTAAATAATAACTAATTTAGCTACAGTGTTGCCAAACCTATTGACAATAATTTTCATACCAGATGAAGATGAAGCTTCGAAACTACTTGAATTTTTGAAGAAATCGGGTTTAGGAGTTTCTGAATCCACTTTTCCTTTGATCTCCTTGCCTTTTCCAATCACAGGTTTTGGTGAAACAAAATTAATGAATGATGGTTCTCTAATCACTAACGGAGCATTCTTTGGTGAAAAGATTTGATTCATCAATGGTCGAGGACTGATGTTTAGATTTCCGGCAGAAGAAACTTCACCGAAATTGATTGTCGGACGCATAGCCGGCATTACCAAAAAATCTGCCAATGAAGCAAATTTGAAAATGTCTCTATAATTCTCATCAAGCCGCTTGATTTGTCTATAAGCATATATATATATATATATATATTAGTCATATCCACTTTATCTTTCCACTATTCATCTAGTGAACTAATAGTCTTCTTTTTTGGATCCTAATCCAATTCAGTTGAACCTCGCTTTAGCTCTTTCCATAATTTTCAATCATCTTTCATTTGATCCCATTTGTTTTTTAGTTGTGTTCTATAATACTCTTTACATGTTCTCTTTTGAAAATTTTTTATTAAATTCATCCAATCCTCTTTATTAAAATGTGTAATTGAATATTCCCTAATTTATTCTCCCTCAAACATAAATCGAAAAAAAAATATTTTAAAATCACCCTTCCATGTTGCAGAAGTTCCCCAGTACTTTGGTTTAACCATTGTATAGCCAACTTATCATAGTATTAGTTAGTGTTAATTTTGAATATTTATAAAATTCATAAGAGAATTTGGGTGATTATATTAGGTGAATGCAATGGACCAAGAAGCAATGCACATGTAGTAATAATATAGGTATATAAACATTATATTAGTAAGCAGTAATAATATATGTATATAACTATATTAAATATAACCGACTTGTGCAATTAGACAACAAAATCAATCTCGAGCTAGAAACAAATAAAATATACATGGTTTCAGAAAAATATTTCATTAGGAGAATGACTCACCAGTTTAAAAATAACTCTGCTTCGATTATTAGTATTCAAATGAAAATAGATTTATTTGAAAGCAAGAAGGATTTTATTACATATTAATAACCTGTTTGGTTTGAGAAATTTGTAATCTTAAAACAACTTTTATTAAGATTATGTTTATTTATCAACAAAAGCATAATACATAAAATCAGATTATGGATATCATAATTCAACGAACAATAAGAGCATATAGCTGACAATTGGAAGATAAGCCTTTTTATCATATCAAAATACTAAAAACATAGTAGACCGCAAGAGATGTCTTTTGGTCGCTAGGCTACAAATATGAAAATTTTTACACCTTGGGCTCCGCCCCAAGTGGGAGAAATTATTACGTGCGGTCATCAGACCATCATGAGACGAATCAAGATGCATTACATCACCCCGATACATAACAATACACGGCACCCATACATAACTTATGTATTTTGAAATAACAATATTAAAATTTATTTAGTTCAAAATTTTGTGCTGAAGAACTACTTTAAAAAGCAAAAACAAAAACTGTCCCAAACATAACCTCAAGTCACATTTGGCTTGTAACCAGATCTTGTTCCCATAATTCCAGACCCTATGATGTATGAAAAAAATTATGTATTGAGAGCTATGTTTGGGAAAAATTATGTTATTGACTGCGATGAAATTTTTTCAATATGAATAGAGCATTCAATATTCCATCAAATCATTTACTTCTGCCTCGGTACTTTGAGATTTTGGGCCAGGTCGTGGCAGTTGCTTTGACGATTCTAAAACCATTGAGCTTGGAATGAAGATGAGATTTCTAGCATTGAAAACCAATCAAAAGGCTTCTTTCTTTAGAATATACTCAACAGCCTCCTCAACGTTTTCTACCACCTGTATAAAATGAAAGTAAGTTCTCAGCTTTGTTCATAAAATAGAAAGAACTAGCAACAAACACAGGGATAAAACAAACACTGAAAAGAATCAAGCAGAAGATACAATGTTGTTTCCTCATTAAGGCATCTGAAAATAAGGCCTGCAGTAAACGGCTAGATTCCTGTAGCAGAAATTTTTTCAAACAAAATTATATTTGGTTGTCAACAAAAGTTCAGCCTGGAAGTAAATTATGGTTCTTGCTGTACATCCACACTACATTCATGTGAAAGGCATGAGGTTTACAGCATGTCGATTGAACTATTTTGAATCTATCATTATGGAAATCAGTTGTCTAGGCGGTACATGGCTAGACTTGGTAGCTGAAGGTCTGGCCCAAACAAATGATGCAAAAAATAGTTGGATGAAGTCAGCATAGATGAAATTATAACATAGAAACCAACTTTTGCTTTTAACCAAAAGTTTGATTATACTTAACCAAAAATAATTTTTCCAAAGAAAAAATATTTAAAGCAGGGAAAAATTTATAATCAATCCAAATGAACAATATTTTTGTGACTACTTTTCCTACAACAAAAGCATTAAAAAAAAAAGCTATCACACATGAAGCCTTGTTCTCACAAAGTATGGAGCTGATTAAGGTCTATTTGGGGTAACTACAACTACCTATAAAATCTTCGTAAAATTGTTGGAAAAAATATATTTTTGAATAATATCATGAGTATTAATAGATTTTTCCCTTCAGAAAATAATAGACATTAGCTTTCTTACAACTATCAAATTTTAGCACATCCGATTATTAAAAAGTGTTTCTTATAACATAAATTTCTAAAAAAACAATAAAAAAATGATAATCAAACAGAAATGTAATAAACATCTGAAAAACACAAACTTGCAAAAAAAAAAAATGGCCCAAATAGACCCTTACTAGCATTATCTCCACACAAAAACGTCGTTGATTCTAGTAGATGCTAAAGAAGTAAAACGATTCACATCTCAAGTGCATTTTCCGCTTACAATGTCTGCAGGATACTCCTGGTGGTTATCTTTACCCTTGAAAACCCCAGTTCTTGTTAGAATGGAAAACCAAGGACGCCCTGCCTGTAAGCAAACAATGTAAAGATCGTTAAGTCTTTCATGGTAAATATGAAAGAATTTCAAGTATTCCCTACCAATATGCCTTAGCCCGAAAAATTATCTTATATATTTTTTAAGATCAGAAAAATAAATAGATCTTAAATATTTCCTTTTCATATGATTAAAAAAAAAGAAGAAGGAAGATTGACATAGGAAAAAATATCTAATATGTAAAATATCTTAGTAATTCGATATCATTATCATAATATTTCTTCTATGATTATTTTTAATTATTTTTTAATTATAATATGCAGTAATGTCATTTGATCATCCTGTATAAATTTAAATACTTTTTGTTGGATTTTTCTCCAATAAATAGAGGTCCAAAGTTATAATACAGATTGCCATTATGAGAATGAAATGATATTTGGCATGCTTCTCCCACTTAGGCTCTGCGCCATATTCTTCTATCTTCTTCTATCCACTTCTTTCTTCACCCATCCTCAATTAATCATGATTTTTGAAAAACTTGGGTTGCGTCCCCCTGCATCAATTAGTATCAAAACAAATTTCCTGCACCTTTTTATGGCCATGAGAAGCATAAATTTTCTTGTCGTCATTTTCACTTTTTGTTTTATTCATTGTCTTTTATTTTTCCTTTCACCCATGACTATTCCACATCTATCCACACCACTAAAACATAAGCCAATTGAAATAATAGGAAACATTTTCTGTTTGCCGCTGAGAAATATTGTTTTCCTCACCAGGTCATCACCTTGTAGTGGCCATACCAACCAGCCAACATCCCTTTAACAACCCTAACAACATTTTCCATCTTTACTAATTCTAATTCAAATTCCAACCCTAATCCTAAACTAACTAGTTGCTTATCCTTCTCATTTCTTTGAAATGTGTGGTACACTTCCGCATATACATTCATGAAATTCAACAGCATGAAGTTATTATTCCAGAAGCAATAAAGGTGATCCATATCTCTCAGACCCGCAGCAGTTGGATTGGTTGGTCATCATTCCTGCTCCATCCACCTCAACTAAATTCTTAACACATCCCTTCAAATTCAAATTAAAAATCACCTCCATTTAAGCCGCCTTCATTTGTCTTAAATTTGAAATATCTAATTCTACTTACTCCTCATCCATATCCACAAAATCCTATCCAACATTTGAAACTAAAAATTCCTGCCTAGTTCAAACCAATTTTTATCCACTTCCAAAGCATCATTAACAAACATTACATATAAAATTCAAACCTCAAATACCCAAACCACACCACCCATTTTAAAGTATAATTCATCATCTCGTTACTATCCCATGAGCATTAGTTTTACAGTTCAAATGAAAAGAAAACACCCTCTTTCATTTAATAAACACACTAATTATCCAATCAACTCCACTTAAACCTATCTGATTTTACTATTTACCAAACCTTAGTTTTACCCAATCACACCATATCCAATCCAATTAAAGTCGGGCTAGCACAGTTGATAAACTGGATTAAAACTAATCCAATAAGACCAACCCAAATATAAGCCTCAATGGAGAAAAAAACAGTTAACTTCAATCAACTAGTACTTCAATTAGGCTGGATCATTATGGTAGTGTACATGAGACCTTTCAAGCTTCCAAAGAGATTTCCATAGTTGTGAAAGGATCAATGATAACAGCCTTTTATGGATATTGTTGATTTCAGGATATGCTTCCTTCATCTCTTTTCTTTCGATATGTGTTTTCAACAGGATGGATTTCAATACTTCCATGCTACAACAACCCTTTTTGTTCATCCTCCAACAACATTCAAACTCTCTAAACTATAATTATTTGCACCTTGAAATAAATCACATATGATAAATATGAATTTATGTAGTGTCTTAGTATTTTAGTGTCACTATCCTTATATTTATTCTACTAATTCATTTTTTAGTCTAGGAAATAAACTGAGATCAATTTTGCACAGTTGTAGGATTAAATTGGGATCAATTTTGTATCCATTTTTTGTTAAATTCTCAATGAGGAATTGTTTGGGATTAATTTTGTATAGTTGAGAGGTTAAATTGGAGAAATGTGTTACAATAGAATTAAATTGACCACATATGACCAGATAAGTATTTCATGTATTTTAAGAATATCTTCAATCCGAATAAAAAATTTGGTCTAGATGCCTGTGAATTTTTTGCCCAGACCAGTTATTGCATACTAATTAAAAATGTTAAAAGTCGACGGAATCATAGGTTCATATATTCTTTGAAGCAAGGTTGCATGGATACTTAAAAATCCTTAAATGTGCAGCATCCAACAGCGATTACCCTGCTTGTGAAGGTAGTTAGCACTTGCAACTTCAAAGCATGTGGCTATGGCTGCAGACAAACCTTAGTAGCACCTTTGATGTCTACCATTGGATTATCACCAATCATGTAGATTGTACTGAACTTATTTTCCTTTGTGTCATCCACAGTACACTGTCCACCGTATCTGGTTGAGGCAACTTGCATCAAAACTGATTCTGCAATCTTGAATACATATGGATTTGGTTTTCCAAACGAAGTATACCACAGAGGAGTACTATTAACACTGCAGCTTCAAAATAGAAAAATAAGGCAACCAAATATTTAGAATTATATCATGAATGACTAAGGATTTTGACAAACCTATTGAAGATGCTTTCCAGTGCTATCCTGAAAGCACCCATTCCCAAACGTTCAGAAGGAAAAGCAGCCTGCATCAAGATCACTATTGATTCAGCTGGGCTAACCTACTTCAGAATCTTTCTGATTCATGATAGAAGCAAGAAAGGTGAAAAAGAAATCATTGCATCAAACAAATGCTAGAATTTAATTTTTTTATGAAGGAAGAAGATTTTTTATAAGTAGAGGTTTAATTCACCTGATACTCCAGATCATCCGATGCAAAATATAAAGCAGGTTGATGCCCTTTTGCTTTACCAGGAAGACCGCCACAGCTTAAAATGTCACAAAGAACCTACAAGTGACTGCTGATGTTATCTCTACGTTCCACTAATCGTAATTGCTAGTATAATGTGAAGTAAACCGGCATAAAACAATAAAATCTTGAGTTGAATATCATTGTTCAGTCTACTAACACTATAAATCCATCCCAAGTTTGTAGAGATGTAATTATGTACACTGGCCTTTCTTAATATTTTCTAACCTTCACTTGGACGGGGAGGGTAATGTGAATGCACAAGCACTCGCATTTAATGTTAAATTGACGTCTTACATATTTATGAATTTACTGGTACAATTTTTTCTTGGCCATCAAATCAAATATATTTTAGGTGCTTGTGTAATAAACAGGCGAATAAAAATTATGACTCAAAAGCCACAACAAGTGAATGTTGTTGAGTTTCTTATACACTAAAATACTACAAAGAATTATATTACTTCAAAAGGTTCCTGTAAACCTAGAACAATGAAGAGAATGGTAAGAACATAGAGTAACACAAAAGCCGGGTAAATAGTAAAAGGAGTCCTGCAGTTCCAAGCAGTAGCACCCGATCTTCATTCCACATCAGACTGATGCTGGTTCGTTTAAAATAATTTCAATTATTTTGTTAATTTAACAATAAAAATATCTCTATTGGCAAGCAAGCAAACAGCAACAACAGATTCTCATAAGCTGACATTGCAAACAAGAATTGAAAAATGCCAGCAAGAAAATTTACCCAATAATTGTTGTACTACAAAACCAAAGATGAACATCGAATGTAAGATGACAAATGGAATATAATCTAACCAAAGTAATGAAAACTTAACCGGATGTCGAACTAGAAAAATGAGATATTCAAGGTTTAATGATTTGACCGGGGTTGAACGAGAAGAGGCAATTTATATTATAAGTATTTAAATAAAAAATAAACTATATAATAATAATATAAATTTTTGGCTAAAATAAATTTACTCACGTGGGATGGTGGGATCATATAGATATGTTTCGTTGGTGCTTAATTGATAAATAATCATTATAAAAATTTAGACTCATTATAAAATTACAATATGTTACATTTAAATTAATTTATTAAATGTAATATTTAATTAAATATTTTATATTATATTATTTAATTTATTTATTTAAATAGGATATTAATTAAATAGGCCAATTCTTAAAAATCGGGACCAATTCAATGGTTGGTCAGTTGAATGGGCAATTCAAACCGATTCACATTGGTTTAATATTAGTATGGTTTTTAAGCAAACTGAACCGGCCATATGACTGGTTCACGGTTGAACCAGCTAGTTCGACCGATTTTAAAAACCATGAGTCTAATAATGTTTCTTTTTTAATGTTAAAAACTATTGATGTAGAACTAAATACTCAGGCAATATTTAGATAGGAATTTTGCACGCTTGAATTGTTAGAAACAATATTAATTAGACTTGTAGAGATCTAAACAATAAAGTAAAACAAAATTGGATGAATTTAGTTTAGGCTAAGTTACACACATGAAAGCTAAGACCATTTAAATAGCCATTAGATCAAACATAGCATACATAGAAGAGCTTCAACAAAAATTCCTTAGTTAACAACGAGATAACTCACTATGAAAAGATCCACTCACACAACTCTCTAAAATTACTAAGCTTTCGGAGAGGGATTAACAAGAACCTTTATGAATTAATTATAAACCACAATTTGAATGTAACTAGAAGATAAAAGAGTAGGAGGAAGAGCTTACCCAAATAAAAGGAGTTACGAAGCTCCAGTGAGGTCGTTTGAATGTTTGAGAAAGAGTGGACAATAACTTCAGGGTTCAATAACCTTCTTGACGACGATCGGAGGCCTTCTGGACAGCGTGATAGCGGCAGAAAGTCTGCTGGGATTGCTGGACAGCAGCTAGGGATGTCTGGACAGCCACTATGGAAGCCTGGACAGCAGTTTTGGCACTTGATAAATTCTCTAATGGTGCAGGACAGCAGGACACTCTTGATGGAATGCGTGGACAGATAGCAGGAACTTCTGGACAGCAAACTAGGTGACTTCAAAGCGCAGGACAGCAACCAAATTGTGTTGAAACATCTAGACAGCAAGCTGTAGAAGAGCGGCCAACAATTTGGAGGCTTAGGACAGCAGGAATGCGAGATTCCTTGAGCAGGAATTTTGGGACAGCAAATGGAATTTGAAATTTTCATTAAGTGGGGCTAGTTAGGAACGGCGCCTTGGGATGGGAGTTAATTGGGGAGCAATAAGAGGAAGTAAACTAATTGAATGGAGGGACAGTGAGGAAGGGGCTGGCGACTTCAAAGAGAGAGGGAGGGGTTAGGGAAAGGTTTAATGGGGTTTCCTAAATAAGGCTATTTAAATTAGGAGGAATTGATGACTCCTATTTCCTCTTAATTTGAATTGAATGGTTTAAAACTTTCCAAATATAGATAATGTCAAATTAGGAAAGATTTCAAATCTAAATTTGAATTATTTTCCCTCCCTATCTTCATAACCTAAGTTTGGGAAGTAGCAAAGGCAAGGGCCACCTTGGATTAAAGGGAGCGGCAGTGGAAGAAGGACTTGGCCTTCGGTTGGCCAAGAATGGGGGGAAGGAAGCCGGCGGCTTTGTGAGTGGGAGAACCCTAGGCCGATGTTTTACTGGAGACGGAGGAAAGGGAGGGGAAGAGGAAGAAGAGATGAAGGCAACCATCAGCCCGGACACTTCCTGTGGCTTGTGGGTGATTCGTATCCCTCTCCTTGGGATTTCTTTCCAAGAATCTCAAACTCTCACAAGAACTCACTTTTGCAGAAATTTTCATAATAATCATTCATTAACTCTCTCAAAGAAGAGGAGAGACTTTAAATAGTCAAATACATTAAGGAAAAATAAAAGACATCATTGCCCCTAGGGCTTACAAATAACGAATCCCTCAAGGACATAATTGGAAAAATGCAGAAAATAAATAAATACAACACTTATAATCAAAAATAAAGAGTTGCCATCGTGGCCGTAGATCGGCGGCCACATCTCTGATATATTTTTCATGATCGGATGCCCCCATCAACTATGAACATGTTTGATAATTCAATCTTCATTGTCTTTTTCATCAAACCAATTCTAAACAAAGCTAGCATGCATGTCAAATGACTACTCAAAAGTTAAAAAACACAGGCTCTTGCTATAGGCATTTTAAACCTTACGTCACGGCTCCATTCCAACTCATCACCTTATGCTCCATCTACCTATTGATATTTGACAAAAATTCTCAATTATAGTGTGCATACATGTCCGTTTCAAGTCAAATCCCAACAATCTAAAACATAAATTTACATTGCTCACAATTATCATATTTCCCTCATTTGAAATAGTAAAAATTTTATTATTCATATTAATCATAAAAAGATGACATTTTGTAAATAACATAGAGTAGACACCTAGTTAACCTTACAATAAATAAATATCTTTATTAAAAAAAGATTAATCGCAAATAGGAAATGATAGAAAGGACAAATAAATGACACTTAAGTGTTCATTTAGCATCAACAATACAAAAGCTTATATTCACATTAGTCCTATGATGCACAGACACGAACACGGTGAAACGGATACGACACGACACGGACACGTGACACATCAATTATTGAAAATATATGACATGGACAAGGGTTGGAAACAATATTATAATTTTTATATTCTAAAAATAGTGCATAAAATTGTAATAAGTATGGTATTAAAAATAATTTTAAAAAAATAAGTCATTTTAACTATAATTTGTGCTTAAAATGATTAATATTAGGATGTCGAGCACTAATGTCGTGTATTAGACATCGAGAGAGAAGACAACAATGCTGTCGAGAATCAAGCATCGATGTTATGCAGTAAGTATCGAACATCAATTTCAAAAGGGCGTATGTTGTCGATGTTGAGAAGGCATTAGTCATCAATGTTAAGATGTCGAACAAAGATGAGTCATCAAGTTGTGTATAAATTGCTAGTGCTGAGATCAATGTCAAGACAATGTCAAACTTTGATGTTGAGATGGTTTTGAAATATCGACATTGTAACAACGTCAGACGTCGATATTGAGATGACATCAGGCATTATTATAAATGACTGAATAAATAACTGCTTGATTTAAATCTATATAGGCATCTAGATAGGCTATGGACATAATTATAATAAATACACTGGTTGACTCAACCGAAGTAATAAAAATGCATAAAGCCAAGAGCCAAGAAGAAGCGTACGTTTTCTCTGGTATCATAAAAACGAGTACCTGTATGTCTCTTCCCCAGTCAACAGGATCACTGACAATAAACGTCCCTTTTACTGCATCTGAGTCAACATTGTATCTTGAGTACAATCCATTCATGTTTTTCATAATTTCATAATTTTGATTAATTCTCCAAGTCTTGTACTGAGATAGGGGGTCAATGTCCTTGAAAAATGATGCATATTCATCAATAGAAAGAACTTTTCTGCAAATAAAAGTAATTATTAAACTAGATACCGAGCATGCTGAAAGCTGTCATTAAACACCTCTACGCTCAAATATGCAAAAAAATAGTGTGTGGCTTAGATTAGGAAAAATAGCATAGATAAAGCATGCTTACTTGAACCCATATTCTAGCATCACCTTAGCAGGCTCCCCTTTACCAACAGCTACAATAAGGTCATTCTCAAATCTGTTGCAATGAACATATTAGGAACAAAGATTTTTTATGACTGGAGCCTTAATTCATCAAAAGAATTGACAAATGAAGATTCCCATGAGAAGAACATGTAAATATTCTTCACAACACAAAGAAATAAGAATGAGCTCCATCGTCTATTCGCCCCACCCAAGAAAAAAAATACAATCTCTGAAGAAAATGTGACAATACCTGCTAAGCAGATCTCGGAAAAGTGAATGTCCCTGAACAACCTGCATGATGCTAAAAAAGCCTTCTAAGACAAATAGGCTAAAAGTCCAAACAACAAACTGTAACAGCTATTATCTGGCTTTTCTATATTATCATGTAATATTTTGATAACTGATGGCACTCCCTACAATATTTGTTATAAATAATCTGCTATTTTAATATTCTAACTCTAAGTACAAATTGCAACTAGTGGAATACTATAGCTAATGGTTTGCTTCTTAGTACTTACGATGTTGGATATGAATTCCATTTCAACACAGCTTTTTAAAATAAACAAATAGTTCAAGACATGTTCATATCCATAGGTACATTATATATGCAAATACATCAATTGTGACAATACATTCACTTTAGCAAAAATGCAAATAAATTAGTACTGTGCAATAATTACCTGCAAAGCTAAGATCTGAACTCCCAAAAGCCCACTTAATTCGGAAGCACGTTTGGATTCAGGGACTCCACCTCCTATCCAACAAAATAGGATTTCAAAAGAAAGTTTGTATAACAAATGTATTTCACAAATACTATAGAACCAAAATATTCTAATTATAATAAAACCCTGTAGACGAAAGGCTTAGTTAGACAGTAATTAAAATAAGAATATAAAAGACAGCATCTCAAAGGATAGATGTGAAATAAAAGTTGATAAATATATCCATCTTATTCAAAAATTATTCACCCCATCAGCTTCGATGACTCATTAGTGACTCATTGGCAATGTTATGATGAGAAGCCAAGCCTCGTCTGGTGTCATTAATGATTTCCTATATATTTCTTTCAAGATAACCAAATATTAGAAACCATGGGGATGATGATTGATTCCTCTAGGCTAACTTAAAGTATCTGTTACTTGCAGGAGAAAGGCACGTTCAAGTCAGAAAACTCAAGTGGAAAGTCAATGTTTAAAAATTTTCAGCATGTGAGATTACGTTGTATTCAATATAAATTGAATGAGTAGAATTAACTAAAGAATCAAGAATGATAAATAAAAATATATATTTATTTTAGTTGTATTTTATTTAAAATTTAGTTTTGACATTACTAAAATTCTTTCTAATTTTTAGAAATTTATTTGGCTTGATTTTCCAACTGTTTGATTTACAACAAAAACACAATATCAACATGGCCATACAAAACAAAGCCTTACTCTCTTAGTAAAAAAAACAAATGGAATAGCCTTCAGATGTAGAACAAATTTACATTAAACATGGTCTGGAAAATCATCTCATGCTCCAAAATTTTTAAGAAAGTCAAACGAAATAATGAAGATTTTCTGAATTTAACAGGTACACTTATCACGAAATAGAATGTAGCATGTTGTAGCAGAAAAAGTCAGAAAGAGGCAATGTAATGCTCACCATTAGTTAAGAATATATATGGAATCTTCAAGGTGCCTGCGTAGGAAAAATGTGGTTGGTAAGTTTCTTCCTTCAATTTTTTGTGTTAAAGTTTATGAATTAATAACCCAGAGAAACGAGAATAATAATCTTCCTTATGGAAGATGATGCCTATTTATGAGAAACCTATGCTTTAAGGTGTATTAATCCTAAATGCAAATAATACAACATCAAAATTGAAGTAAAGGGATGTACAAATATGAATGAAAATGAAGGGCAAGGCAACTCATAGTTCTCTAACTATTTTTTATTTATTTTTTTTTAAAGATACACTGATCTCTAACTATTGTTCTTGAGATTGCAATTTGCTTAAACCAAGCAGCTTGATTTTTTTTCATCATAACCATCGTATTATTTCTTTTAGATTTTTCGATAACTTGTTTAGTTCTCCATGACCCTCTACAATATTTTAATCAAAAGAATGAGGTCCTAATTTTTTAGAAACAATAAATTATGATCAATTATTTTTCTTGTCTGATGTGTCCAGGATATTATGAATAAAAGTTGTGCAAATAGATTTATTGAAATATATAGTAAGATCTCATGTGCTAATCAATATGAATGAATGGAGAAGAATGATTCATTAAATATCTCCTAAATAGCAAGCATAAGGTTATTTAAGAGAAGAAGGATCCCCCACATTCTCTATGGATTTATCATGAGCAAATGAGCTATTATTATGGAACTCATCTTGATCTTTTTGATGGAAGTTTTGGCTCCCAATCAAGAGGATTTGAATTCGAAGTTTGCATAGAATGTGATTGAATTTGTCTTAATTGGCTTAAATGTCAAAAAAAGAAAAAAAAAAGTCAGCCATTACTTAGGGTCTCAGTGTTGAGATTCCGCTACTACCCTAATCCCGGAGAAATTATTAACTGCAAACTTCGCAAATGCAGATGACCAATCGACGTTTTTTTTATTATAGCTGTGTAAAATGTCGTAATTTGTTATCCTGATATATCAATAATTTCTCCTAATCCTGCATTTCTGCGTTTAAAAGAAATTACAGCCTCTAAATATGTGAAAGAACTAATTTTTTTACAGAACGCTATTATAAAAGTTAAAAATAAATAAATAAATAACTCATTGTCATGTTACCTTGAGCTCCTTTTCTATATAATACGCCTCATTTCCTTACAGGGACACCAATTTCCTTACAGGGACACCAAAAGGAGGAGGAGGAAGAGTTAGGAAAAAAAAACATTAAAAAAAAAAGTTGCAAATGTGATCTTTTAAGTTCAACGCACATGAAGATCGGCATATGCTAGAAGTGAAGTAGCTCTAAAACGAAAAACGGGGTGCATAATTTTATTTTCAAAAAAAGAGCCTCTTACTGTAACCAATTGATTTCTGTTGCTTCGAAAGGAAATCTAATCTCCACTCATTTGGAAAAGAATTCAAAAAAGCATAGATTTTGAGAATCATTCCCTACCGTCCTCTGCATGTAGCCTACTCAACGCCTGTGGAGATCCGCCGATGGGATTACCGCCTCGAATGATCACACCGTCAATGTCGAACGCAATACCAAAGGAAGGCCTGCATCGTCAACAGATGAATGCAACAGCGAAAACAAATTGCAATGATTGAAATAAAACGGAGAAGAAGAGTTCGGGATCTGAGAGAGAAAACCTCCGGCCTTGCGGCCGCAGATGGGAATACAATCTGCGGAAGCGCGACGACAAGGCCTTAACCTGAGAAACCCCAAAACAGGAACGGAACCTCATTACTGCTGACCTCACCGGAGGTCCACCGCCGGGTTAGAGAATTTAAAGATTTGAGTGCAATTAGGCTCCAAGAAGTGTTTATATGTAAGAACTAGATTAGACATGTCAATATTAGACCCAATCCGAAAATTTCGGGTATGAGTTAACCCAAATCTAAAGCGAGTCGGGTTCAGGTTCAGAAAATTGTCTCGTTTGCAAAACCAGGTCGGGTTCGGGTTAATCCGGAAACCCGGGAATGAGCTAAATCTGCCCGACTGCGAGTCTGCGACACCGCCTGCCCCACACGCGCCGCTCGCGTCGAGTCGCAGTCGCTCGCGACCTCACGTCACATCGCAGTTGCTCGCATCATCGCGTCGCTGGCTCGCAGGCATCGCCACCACTGCACATTGCCTGCTGCTGCCACTGCACGCTACATGCTGTTGGCCTGCCGACCGCCATCGTCGTTGCACGCTGCACGCTGCTGTTGCTGCTGATGCATGCTGACGACCGCCATCCTGCGCTGTCCCTCGCCGCCTCGCGTGCTGGAACTCAAAAAAATCAAACCAACGCGGGAGTGGACGTAGGTCGAGTTGACCGAACCACTATAAATTTCTGTGTTCTTGTTTCTTACTTCCGTACTTTTAAATTCCGCATTTATTTTTCTCGTGGTGTGATTTTGGTTTATGTGATTTTTGTTATTTGAGAAAAGAAAATTTTAAAATACCAATTCACCCCCCCCCCTCTTGGTTAGCTTGGGCCATTTCCATAGGGCTTAACATCCCTAACGAACTTTCAAGTGGTATTAGAGCACTTTCTAGTGTCATCTGAGCACTTTCAAGTGGTATCAGAGCGGGATTCAAAAAACTGAGTTTGAAAACTTTTTAAATTTTGATCCATAGCTAACCTTGGGAATCGTAACACTACGGAAGGTTATTCAATTACACGACCTCCCTTGTTTAACAACTTACCTTTTGATTTCTGGAAAACCCGCATGTCAACGTTTTTACAATCTACTGATTATCGCATGTGGATGCTTATCAAAGAAGGTTATTCTCCACCTTCTCGTGAAATTAATGGTGTTAAAACTGAAGTTGCTTTTACTGAATGGACTTTCGATGAATGAGATTTAGCTCAATTGAATGCAAAATGTTTGAACTATTTTTCTGTGCTTTAAAATCTGAGGATTACATGCGTGTCTCCACTTGCAAAATTGGTAAAAAAATTTGGGATAAATTGTGTATCACCTATGAAGGCACTAGTGAGGTTAAACAATCATGTTTGAACATTCTCTTGCATGACTACGAACTTTTTCGTATGAAACCTCATGAATCAATTTCTAACATGTACACTAGGTTTACTCAGATAGTTACTTCAATACATGCACTAGAAAAAGAACTTTCAAACTATGACAAAGTAAATAAGATTTTGAGATGCTTGCCTTCGTCATACGATGCGAAAATCACTGCAATCACTGAATCTAAGGATTTGAACACTTATTCTATTGATAACTTACTTGGCTCACTCATTGCTTACGAGCAAGGGGTGAATCAAAGAAATTTTGATGCAGGTGAGAATAAGAAGGAGAAAACAGTTGCACTAAATGCACACAAATCAGATTCTGAATCTTCCAGGTCTAAAAGCGATGAAGTTGCCTTCATCACAAGGCAATTCAAAAGCTTTCTAAGGAAGAAGCAAAATCATCATTAGAGAAAAGGTAGGGATCATAAACATTCTAAAGGATCTTCTGATGTTGTTTGTTATGAATGCAGGAAGCCTGGACATGTGAGAGCTGATTGTCCTGCACTTTAAGATTACTCGAGCAAAGAAAAGGAAAAAGGATAGGAGAAATCTAAGTTTAGGAAGGACAAGAAGAGAGTCCAAAAGATGTTCTGGGCAGAATTTGGTACTGATTCCTCTGAGACTGAATCAGAGGAAGAGACCACAAACCTGTGCTTAATGGGTGAAGATCATCTTAAGCAAAGTGATGAGGAAGAGGTATGTAAACCAACCTATGATGAATTATTTGAGATTTGTGAGAAAATTCATACATCTTACAGAAAACTTAAGAAGACTCATGCTAGCTTAAAAGTGGAACTTGTGAATTTGCAAAAAGAGTATGAAGTCATTCTTAAAGATCATTCAACAATTGATTCAAATCACATGGCTCTTTTTGATGAATTTGATGATTTAAACAAAAAGCATTTGGAATTAATTGATGAACATAATGCATTAAAAGTTTCACACACCTCACTTAATTTTGATCTTAAGAAATCTAAAGTGATTAAGAAAATTTTGAGGATTGATAATGATGCATTAAAAAGAACTAACTTGAGGATTCAAAATGATTTGGATACATGTAAGAAAAATCGGATGACATCTACTTTTGATCCTAGGCCAGAACCTAGGAAGAGGCATTATAACTCAAACCATTTAAGAAACCCTTTTCCTGGAGTTAGATATTTTTCATGTGGCATGCTAGGACACATCTCACACACTTGCATCGTTCACTGTAGTACACATTATGTGTGGAGACCTAAGATGCATGATTCACAGCATATCATATCTGCATTGCATTCTACTTTTCCTAAGAAGGAGCCCAAAACTGTCTGGGTTCCTAAATCTGACTGTCGTTGAGTTTTGCAGGAATGCTCTCACCAAAGACCTTGTGGGAGCATAGGACAACTGGACATTTGAAGGCTAGCAGCTCATAAATACTTAAACCTGCTGCTTCAATAATTTCTTGAAATGTGTTTCCTTTTTGTGTGTTTTATTTCCGCTTTGTAGTTGTTTTAATTTGTTTTGCTTTCACTTTGCTTTTACAATTGGTTTCCATATGTTGAATCTTTTCAAGATTTTAGATTTTTTGAGTTTTGAAGATTGTGGTTAGCTTTTCTAAAATTGGTTAAAGGGAGAAACACTGTTGATGGTTTCCCTTCTTCTGACCTTGTTTAGTGGTATAATTTTTCTTCTCCAAACAAAAGTCTAACTCATTTTAGCAAATGGTTTTTGAAACTAAGATTCTTTTTATCTTGCTACAAAAACTATCTTGTGCATAATATTCAAAGTTCTTATATATCTCTCAAGTTATTTGAGATCTTGCCTTTGCACTAATCATATGATTTTTTGGTTTTGTTTGGTTGGTTATTCTTCCCTATGTTAGACAGAGAGTTCCTATTCTCTAATATTTGGAGGATATACTCACAACTAAGGTTCTTTTAAGGATTTTTTTTAAAGAGCTTTTAGCTTGCAAAAATTAAAAAGGAAAGAGGCCAATGACGCTAAATTGAAAAAAAAAATACACAAAAGTGTATCAAAAATCAAGATGCTCAAAGAGCCAATTCAAAGACAAAAGAGGCATAAAATAAGCCCACTAAATTCAAGCTACTATCTCTTCTCTAAACTCTTAAAACTTAGAAAACTTATTGATTATTTGATGATTTCAAAGGCTTGATTTCAAATTTCATGATTGAGACAAATTACTTTGTTTTATTATGTACAAGATTTTTCCTTTGTAAACAAGCTTTGATTGGATATTCTTTTTGCCCAATTAAGTTTATTCTGAGTTAAGCATTTTTATTTTTCAAAAGAAAATTTGTACCATAAAGAACGTCTGATCCAGGGTTAATAGAATCAGATATTCTACCTTTGTCTGATTAGGATTGGCTAAACTCCTTGATCTTGTGAAACTCTAAAAGTTTAATTATTTGAGAACTTCTCATATGAAGCCTTGATAAAAAAAAGGAAAATTAAAATTCAAAAATATTCATTTTTTTTTATTTTCGTTGTTTTTAGCTTTCTATTACTGTGTTTTTGTCTGCTTTTATTTTGTTTTATTTTTGAGGGCCTTGATCATCACCATCTTTTCCTTGGTTTCAAATTCTAGTCACATCGTCCTAGCCGATACCTTTATCGTCCTGGACGATAGGGCAAATTCTCTTCAAAATCCATCTGCTGAACTTTTTCTGTGCTTGCTATAACTCATCATCCTGGACTATCTAATCGAACTCTGTTGCAATCATGCTGATACTCCTGGATGATAGAATATTTTGTCTGGCCTGTGAATTTTATGTGCATCGTCCTGGCTGATACACTGGATCATCCCGGACGATCCATATGTCAGCACGTTTGAATCTTTAAAATCGGCCCCGGACGATCCATTATTTGACAATCGTCTTGGCCAATCCACTGTTCGTCCTGGAGGATGCACGTGGTACAGATTTAAAACGTTTTAACTTCGGCCGGTATGATCAATTATTATGCATCGTCCTGGACGATACAGCTAATCGGCCAGGACGATCTGCTTTTTCAATGGTCGTCCGGCTTGACTTTTCAGGACGATTGCCTGTGTCTAATTGTCCTGGCCGATATCTGATCGGCCTGAACGATCGGACTGCCTTTTTGACCAATCGGCATGTACGCAATTATTGAGCCATATCGTCCTGGATGTTTTTGCGATCGGCCTAGACGATATGGCTGTTTCTTTAAATTCTGGCCGATCCAGCCATATTTTCCACTTCATCCCTTCTCCTCTTGTGTCTCCTTGCTAATCCCTTGCTATGGCCGGTGGGAAACATGTTCGATAGACCTCTGGGAGTTCTTTGAGGGCTACGATTGAACCTCATTTTAGGGAGGCAGAGGATGAAGCTGTCTACCATCGATACAAAGAATGTGGGATTACTATCTCCAGAATCATCAATCCTACCCACATCTCATATCGGTAATGGATCTTTTCGCTCACACCTCCCTTTATTTCATTCTGTCTCTTGCTTTCCCCTTTAATACCGAGTTTCTTCGAGAATTCTTTGCAAACCTTCACATTAACCCTACCTTCACAGTCCTGACCTCTATGTGAATCGACGCCCTACCGAAATCACATATCAGGACTGTGTTGATCTCTTACAGCTATCCACCACCGGGGATAAGCTGCACTTAATCGCTTCAGATCCTGACCTTGACTGGTCCACAGTGAATCACTTCCTTCGCCAAACCAATGCACCTTTTCATGTTGGAGAAACTAGCTCTTTAGTCAAAGATGCTAGGACAATCCAACATGTCTTTCGCACCTCCATAATTCGAAAAGCTGGGGACCGAATCCACATCACCCCTCTACTTTCCCTCACTACTTTCTACATTATGGCACGTAGAGAATTCAATACTACGGACTTAATTTTTTGATATATTGATCACTTAACCACAATCCGCGATCCAGGTTATAAGAGGAAACCCAATCTAGCCTTAGGACACATCATAGCCTATGTCCTTAAAACCAAATACCAACTTCAGTATCCTATTCAACCTAACCTCCCAACTCCCTTCTACTCAAACAATTCCTTCAGTACCCTTCACAGTACTCATCTCCGCCCTGGGGATGAGGAACCTCAGGGGGCTGGGGAGGAGGAGGCTCCCACACCCGCTCCCGTTTCTGATCCTATTCCTCTCCACCAGCACTCACCGTTTGATCAGTTGATAGAGAGGTTTGATCGATGGGAGACCCGCTTTGACGCTTACGTTGCTGCATAGGAGCAGCAACATTTTGAGAACATTGCCCGTTACGAGCAGCACCGCACAGAAGATTTAGCCCGATTTGACAGCTACATCACTCACCAACACCAGCAGCATGACCAAGACATCGCCTGGTTCAATGCTCAGTTCATCACGCTTGTCAGCTACTTTTAGAAGCCACCTCCACCACCTCCATCTGATAATCAGGGTCCCTCATTTTTCTAGTCTTTGTTTTATGTTGTTTGCTTTCTGTTTTCTGTACTTTGTCTTTTAGTTTGTTTTAGTTTCTGTTGTGTTATTTTCTTTTTCCTTTGTGTGTCTAGGACCCTCTTTTTGTGATAACAAAAGGGGGAGTAGGATGTGGTAGGAAAAGTTAATGTGCTTGTAACTTTGAAATTTTAATGAATTGCTATTTTTTTTACTGAGTTTTTCCTACTGTGTTTGCTATCATCAAAAAGGGGGAGATTGTTGCAAATCTAGTTTTCATGACTTATGTTTTGATGATTGACAAACACTATTGATTCTCTTGGACTACATGTCATTTCTAACTTTTCAGGAATCGAAAATCGGACGAATAAATGAAGCCAGTTCAAGATTACGTAGGTTTAGGGTTGAGTCAGTCTGTACTTTGTTTTTTTCTCTTTTTGAGTCTATTTGTAATGGTCAAAGAGACTGATGCTAAGTAACCCTACACACACACAAACACTTGAGAGACTTAGAATTTCTGTTTTTACTCATATCGGCCAGGATGATATTTACATCGTCCTGGACGATCAGGCTTAAAACAGAAAGACTAAATAAGGATTCTTAATTAAGGCAGCCATCATTAACAGATTGTCCTGGACGATACGTGTATCGGCCAGGATGATAAGCTCAAAACAGAAAGAAGTTGCCGCCATAGACAATTAAGATATATTGTATTTTTAAATAATCCGCCAGGACAATCATTAATCGTCCTGGACGATATTCACAAATTATGCCTTAATTGATCAGGAAATCAAGGGAGTAATTAAGGATGATTGATACGATCATATCGTCCTGGACGATCGCAGGATAGGCCAGGACGATCTATTCAAAAACCATAGTTACTTCAGGACGATAAATATCGGCTAGCTCGAATTCAGGGCGATGCTCTAGATGATTTTCCTCTGATTTGAACTGATCGGTCGGGACGATCGTGAGATCGTCCTGGACGATCAAGCTAATTTTAAATCGTCCAGTTTGCATTCAGGGCGATGCTTTGGCCGATCTTCTGAGATTTGTACTGATCGGCCAGGCCGATGTCCATATCGACTTGGACGATAATGTCGGCAACTTGCAATTAATGAGCTCCTTTGAAGCTCTTCTATTTAAGATCTCTTGTTCAACATTTTGAACAACCTTTGTGCTGCTGCCTTGACCTGAGAAGGCCTTGAGGAGAGAAAGAGAGAGAGGGAGAGAGAGAGGATCTTATGAGGGGGAGCTTGTGAGGGGATTCACAAGAGTTGCTTCAAGGATCGCTCTACTTCTTCTTCGTTTAGAGTTTCTCGTCCGTGGAAGGGTCGGTAGAGGTAAGGAGTCAGCATCTGGTTGTGGTTCTCTTCCAGCTTCAGGAGGAAGCAAAAGGAGATAGGTTCTCTGCCTTGCCAGGGTGGCAAAAATGAGGTTCATTGTAAAGGCTTCTCCGCCTAGCTGTGGGGGCTAAAGGAGAGTCACGTTTGTAGTGCAATACTTGAGGGCGCCTCCAGGGAGTGGACGTAGGCCGAGTTGACCGAACCACTATAAATTTCTGTGTTCTTGTTTCTTACTTCCGCACTTTTAAATTTCGCATTTATTTTTCTCGTGGTGTGATTTTGGTTTATGTGAATTTTGTTCTTTGAGAAAAGAAATTTTTAAAATACTAATCCCCCCCTCTTGGTTAGCTTGGGCCAGTTTCATAGGGCTTAACATCCCTAACGAACTTTCAAGTTGTATCAGAGCACTTTCTAGTGTCATCTGAGCACTTTCAGATATTGTATGTAATGGTAACTTAATGAGGGAGCTATAATCGAATCATGTTGTTGTATTAAACAGGCATTTAGATACATATTACATAGATTCTTCAATAGTGATTAGATTCAAAAATATGAAAGCAAACTTCTAAACGCTTTATCAATTAACAAATCGGAGTGGTTGGGGTTGAGATGAGGAATTACACATATCAATTGCCACTGAGGAGCTGTAAGATGAAATTGGTCAGGTAATATTTTTCCTTCTAAATTTTTAATTATGTTTACCTTCACATATGGTTGACTCCTACCTATTAATGGAAATGTAGGTGGCTCCAAAGCTTTTATGATTTTGTCAGCATCCTTTTCACGACTATGACATTTTTGAAAAAAGTTGTGCTGAGAACATTGCAATTGACATTGGTGCTAGATCTAATAAGATTAAAGCTATAGTAGTAAATTTAGAATAAGACAAGACACCTCAGTATCAAGATGAGTTTCTCAATGTTAATGGTGTAACATACGAGTTTGAAGGAACTCCAACAAGCAACCTACTTGGTGCAAAAGATGGCATGACTCCACCTTTCGAACCTATTACGAATGAAACGGTAGGTTCAAAGAGATCTAGTGATGAGCCCTCAAGAAGTACAAGGAGACCAAGGAGAAAGGGGGTTAGAAAATCTTAACAAGTTGTTGGTGGACTCGAATAGAAATGCTGTTATTTTTAAGGAAATAGTCAAAAGGAGTGACCCATACAAATGATCGATTGTTTGCACAAACTAGGTATAATGGAGAACTTAACAACACATTCCCTATTGGTTGTATAAGATGCATTGAAGGATAACAAAAATAACAAAGCAATATTAATGATTTGGGAGGGTGAAGTTCTACATAAGTGGATTGAATATATTATTGAGAATCATCCATATTTTTATGCTTCCAAAATATGGTAGTAGTTGATTCCAGGCTCTGTTTAGTAAGCTGTAGTAATAATTGTAGGTTTAATATTCATTGCTTTATTTTCAAATTAGAGGAGATGTAGTTGGGCAGTTAAGCCTTTTTGGTATTATATGTAAGTTTCAATTATTTGGTTAGTTGCAATAACGTTTTTGTGCTCATAAAACCTAAAATTATTGTGTAAGAATAATTTCCATGATGTTAGAAATCACTCTATCATTTTGCTAGGTTGTCTTTATATATTGTTATTTTTTGGAAACCCTATTCTATCTATCTTGATAGTTTGTGTAAAAATAATATATAAAAAAATTCTCATACATTATAGTATGTGATATGAATTTCAGATAATGGAAAATAACATTCTCCAACTACGGAGGAGTGGAATTTTTTATATTTGGTAGATTCTACATGGTAATCGTTCGTCATCTATTATGCAAACCTGATTATTGATAATCTATGAATTTCGGTTCAATAATGTTTAATAAAATTTGACATTTCTTTTCTTTCTTATTTGAGTGTTTTTTTGGTAATATATGCATCATGTCAACTATTTGTAATTGCAATTAATTTAGCTGATATTGAACTACTTGCATGGTATTATTTCAGATGACCTATGTGGGATGGTCATTTTCTTATACAGGTGATGAATACCATTGTAAAACTTGCTCCGTTTGTTTTAGAGGAGGCTTAGAACACAGATGACAAAGAACCCATTTAACGGCCAATGTTTGATAAAACATATACCAGTCATCAATATATTGTGGACATATGATATGGTCTTCCAAGGAGAGTGTACCAGTGCTTTAGGTTGCCACTAGGTGCTTTCATAAGCTTAAGAGACTTGTTGGTAGGCCATGGTCATCTATCTGACACAAAGAATATGCTTGCATCCCAATAATGAGACATTTTCTTATGCGGTGTAGCATATGTATATAGTTATCGACAATTGTTTGAGTTTTTCTAGCATTTATTAAAAACTGTGAGCAGGTACTTCAATCAAGTAGTACATGCTATTGTGTCTTTGGTGGATGAATTTATATGTTTACCTCTAATAGAGGTTGATTTTCATCCATTCGTACATGCAAATGAATAATTTTACCCAATCTTCAGAAATATAGTTGGAGCGATAGATTGTACACATATTCCAGTAGTTGAGTAAAAATTTACAAAATCATTATCATAATCGTAAGGGATTTACTTCACAGAATGTAATGGTTGCGGTGTCCTTTGATCAACAGTTAGTATATCTTGCCTCTAAATGGGAGGGATATGTTGCGAACATGTTTGTGCTTAGATGGGTGGTGGAATTAGGACAGTTTTAAGTACCCCATAATATAAATTACTTGGTTGATTATGGTTATTCAAATTGAAAGTTCATTAGGGATGTTAAGCCCTATAGAACTGGCCCAAGCTAACCAAGAGGGGGGGTGAATTGGTATTTTAAAAAATTTCTTTTCACAAAAAACAAAAAACACATAAACCAAAATCACACCATGAGGAAAAATAAACGCAGAAATTAAAGTGCGGAAGCAAGAAATAAGAACACAGAAATTTATAGTGGTTCGGTCAACTCGACCTATATCCACTCCCCGGAGGCGCCCTCCGAGTATTGCACTACAATCGTGACTCTCCTTTAGCCCCCACAGCTAGGCGGAGAAGCCTTTACAAGAACCTCATTTTTGACACCCCGGCAAGGCAGAGAATCTATCTCCTTTTGCTTCCTCCTGAAGCTGGCAGAGAACGACAACTAGATGCTGACTCCTTACCTCTATCGACCCTTCCACGGACGAGAAACTCTAGAAGAACAAGAAGCAGAGCGATCCTTGAAGCAACCCTTGTGAATCCCCTCACAAGCTCCCCCTCACAAGATCCTCTCTCTCTCTCCCTCTCTCTCTTTCTCTCCTCAAGGCCTTCTTAGATCAAGGCAGCAGCCAAAAGGTTTTTCAAAATGTTGAACAAGAGCTCTTAAATAGAAGAGCTTCAAAGGAGCTCATTAATTACAAGTTGCCGATAATATCGTCCAGGCCGATATGGACATCGGCCTGGCCGATCAGTATAACACTTAGAAGATCGGCCAGAGCATCGCCCTGAATGCAAACTGGATGATTTAAAATTGGCTTGATCGTCCAGGCCGATCTCACGATCATCCCGGCCGATAAGTTCAAATCAGAGGAAACTGTCCAGAGTATCGCCTTGAATTCGAGCTGGCTAATAGTTATCGTCCTGAAGTAACTAAGGTTTTTGAATAGATCGTCCTGGCCGATCCTGTGATCGTCCAGGACGATATGATCATATCAATCATCCTTAATTACTCCCTTGATTTCCTGATCAATTAAGGCATAATTT